>NW_026989479.1:0-108375 GCF_030222135.1 Aotus nancymaae
TGCACACATTGACAACCGTACTGTTAGGTAGCTGCGTTTTGGATTTAGAAGCAGATATTTCCCTGTGCATACTGCTGTTTCTTCCATATGCCGGTATTGGGCTGAAAACGCCTGTTTTGAGACTCTGCACAGAAAGGGTCTGCAGACTGCTGAATCCACACACGGGTCTAACTCTGGAAGGTGAGTGCACACATTGACAACCGTTCTGTTAGGTAGCTGCGTTTTGGATTTAGAAGCAGATATTTCCCTGTGCTTACTGCTGTTTCTTCCATATGCCGGTATTGGGCTGCAAACGCCTGTTTTGAGACTCTGCACAGAAAGGGTCTGCAGAGTGCTGAATCCACACACGGGTTTAACTCTGGAAGTTGAGTGCACACATTGACAACCGTTCTGTTAGGTAGCTGCGTTTTGGATTTAGAAGCAGATATTTCCCTGTGCTTACTGCTGTTTCTTCCATATGCCGGTATTGGGCTGAAAACGCCTGTTTTGAGACTCTGCCCAGAAAGGGTCTGCAGACTGCTGAATCCACACACGGGTTTAACTCTGGAAGTTGAGGGCACACATTGACAACCGTTCTGTTAGGTAGCTGCGTTTTGGATTTAGGAGCAGATATTTCCCTGTTCTTACTGCTGTTTCTTCCATATGCAGGTATTGGGCTGAAAACGCGTGTTTTGAGACTCTGCACAGAAAGGGTCTGCAGACTGCTGAATCCACACACAGCTTTAACTCTGGAAGTTGAGTGCACACATTGACAACCGTTCTGTTAGGTAGCTGCGTTTTGGATTTAGAAGCAGATATTTCCCTGTGCATACTGCTGTTTCTTCCATATGCCGGTATTGGGCTGAAAACGCCTGTTTTGAGACTCTGCACAGAAAGGGTCTGCAGACTGCTGAATCCACACACAGGTATAACTCTGGAAGTTGAGTGCACACATTGACAACCGTTCTGTTAGGTAGCTGCGTTTTGGATTTAGAAGCAGATATTTCCCTGTGCTTACTGCTGTTTCTTCCATATGCCGGTATTGGGCTGAAAACGCCTGTTTTGAGACTCTGCACAGAAAGGGTCTGCAGACTGCTGAATCCACACACGGGTTTAACTCTGGAAGTTGAGTGCACACATTGACAACCGTTCTGTTAGGTAGCTGCGTTTTGGATTTAGAAGCAGATATTTCCCAGTGCTTACTGTTGTTTCTTCCATATGCCGGTACTGGGCTGAAAACGCCTGTTCTGAGACTCTGCACAGAAAGGGTCTGCAGACTGCTGAATCCACAAACGGGTTTATCTCTGAAAGTTGAGGGCACACATTGACAACCGTTCTGTTAGGTAGCTGCGTTTTGGATTTAGAAGCAGATATTTCCCAGTGCTTACTGCTGTTTATTCCATATGCCGGTATTGGGCTGAAAACGCCTGTTTTGAGACTCTGCACAGAAGGGGTCTGCAGACTGCTGAATCCACACACGGGTTTAACTCTGGAAGTTGAGTGCACACATTGACAACCGTTCTGTTAGGTAGCTGCGTTTTGGATTTAGAAGCAGATATTTCCCTGTGCATACTGCTGTTTCTTCCATATGCCGGTATTGGGCTGAAAACGCCTGTTTTGAGACTCTGCACAGAAAGGGTCTGCAGACTGCTGAATCCACACACGGGTTTAACTCTGGAAGTTGAGTGCACACATTGACAACCGTTCTGTTAGGTAGCTGCGTTTTGGATTTAGAAGCAGATATTTCCCAGTGCTTACTGTTGTTTCTTCCATAAGCCGGTACTGGGCTGAAAACGCCTGTCCTGAGACTCTGCACAGAAAGGGTCTGCAGACTGCTGAATCCACAAACGGGTTTATCTCTGAAAGTTGAGGGCACACATTGACAACCGTTCTGTTAGGTAGCTGCGTTTTGGATTTAGAAGCAGATATTTCCCTGTGCTTACTGCTGTTTCTTCCATATGCCGGTATTGGGCTGAAAACGCCTGTTTTGAGACTCTGCACAGAAAGGGTCTGCAGACTGCTGAATCCACACACGGGTTTAACTCTGGAAGTTGAGTGCACACATTGACAACCGTTCTGTTAGGTAGCTGCGTTTTGGATTTAGGAGTGGATATTTCCCTGTGCTTACTGCTGTTTCTTCCATATGCCGGTATTGGGCTGAAAACGCCTTTTTTGAGACTCTGCACAGAAAGGGTCTGCAGACTGCTGAATCCACACACGGGTTTAACTCTGGAAGGTGAGTGCACACATTGACAACCGTTCTGTTAGGTAGCTGCGTTTTGGATTTAGAAGCAGATATTTCCCAGTGCTTACTGTTGTTTCTTCCATATGCCGGTATTGGGCTGAAAACGCCTGTTTTGAGACTCTGCACAGAAAGGGTCTGCAGACTGCTGAATCCACAAACCGGTTTATCTCTGAAAGTTGAGGGCACACATTGACAACCGTTCTGTTAGGTAGCTGCGTTTTGGATTTAGAAGCAGATATTTCCCAGTGCTTACTGCTGTTTCTTCCATATGCCGGTATTGGGCTGAAAACGCCTGTTTTGAGACTCTGCACAGAAAGGCTCTGCAGACTGCTGAATCCACACACGGGTTTAACTCTGGAAGTTGAGTGCACACATTGACAACCGTTCTGTTAGGTAGCTGCGTTTTGGATTTAGGAGCAGATATTTCCCTGTGCTTACTGCTGTTTCTTCCATATGCCGGTACTGGGCTGAAAACGCCTTTTTTGAGACTCTGCACAGAAAGGGTCTGCAGACTGCTGAATCCACACACGGGTTTCACTCTGGAAGTTGAGTGCACACATTGACAACCGTTCTGTTAGGTAGCTGCGTTTTGGATTTAGAAGCAGATATTTCCCAGTTCTTACTGTTGTTTCTTCCATATGCCGGTACTGGGCTGAAAACGCCTGTTTTGAGACTCTGCACAGAAAGGGTCTGCAGACTGCTGAATCCACAAACGGGTTTATCTCTGAAAGTTGAGGGAACACATTGACAACCGTTCTGTTAGGTAGCTGCGTTTTGGATTTAGAAGCAGATATTTCCCAGTGCTTACTGCTGTTTCTTCCATATGCCGGTATTGGGCTGAAAACGCCTGTTTTGAGACTCTGCAGAGAAAGGGTCTGCAGACTGCTGAATCCACAAACGGGTTTATCTCTGGAAGTTGAGTGCACACATTCAAAACCGATTTGTTAGGTTGCTGCGTTTTGGATTTAGAAGCAGATATTTCCCTGTGCTTACTTCTGTTTCTTCCATATGCCGGTATTGGGCTGAAAACGCCTGTTTTGAGACTCTGCACAGAAAGGGTCTGCAGACTGCTGAATCCACACACGGGTTTAACTCTGGAAGTTGAGTGCACACATTGACAACCGTTCTGTTAGGTAGCTGCGTTTTGGATTTAGAAGCAGATATTTCCCAGTGCTTACTGTTGTTTCTTCCATATGCCGGTACTGGGCTGAAAACGCCTGTTTTGAGACTCTGCACAGAAAGGGTCTGCAGACTGCTGAATCCACAAACGGGTTTATCTCTGAAAGTTGAATGCACACATTGACAACCGTTCTGTTAGGTAGCTGCGTTTTGGATTTAGAAGCAGATATTTCCCAGTGCTTACTGCTGTTTCTTCCATATGCCGGTATTGGGCTGAAAACGCCTGTTTTTAGACTCTGCACAGAAAGGGTCTGCAGACTGCTGAATCCACACACGGGTTTAACTCTGGAAGTTGAGTGCACACATTGACAGCCGTTCTGTTAGGTAGCTGCGTTTTGGATTTAGAAGCAGATATTTCCCTGTGCATACTGCTGTTTCTTCCATATGCCGGTATTGGGCTGAAAACGCCTGTTTTGAGACTCTGCACAGAAAGGGTTTGCAGACTGCTGAATCCACACACGGGTTTAACTCTGGAAGGTGAGTGCACACATTGAAAACAGTTCTGTTAGGTAGCTGCGTTTTGGATTTAGAAGCAGATATTTCCCTGTGCTTACTGCTGTTTCTTCCATATGCCGGTATTGGGCTGAAAACGCCTGTTTTGAGACTCTGCACAGAAAGGGTCTGCAGACTGCTGAATCCACACACGGGTTTAACTCTGGAAGTTGAGTGCACACATTGACAACCGTTCTGTTAGGTAGCTGCGTTTTGGATTTAGAAGCAGATATTTCCCAGTGCTTACTGTTGTTTCTTCCATATGCCGGTATTGGGCTGAAAACGCCTGTTTTGAGACTCTGCACAGAAAGGGTCTGCAGACTGCTGAATCCACAAACCGGTTTATCTCTGAAAGTTGAGGGCACACATTGACAACCGTTCTGTTAGGTAGCTGCGTTTTGGATTTAGAAGCAGATATTTCCCAGTGCTTACTGCTGTTTCTTCCATATGCCGGTATTGGGCTGAAAACGCCTGTTTTGAGACTCTGCACAGAAAGGCTCTGCAGACTGCTGAATCCACACACGGGTTTAACTCTGGAAGTTGAGTGCACACATTGACAACCGTTCTGTTAGGTAGCTGCGTTTTGGATTTAGGAGCAGATATTTCCCTGTGCTTACTGCTGTTTCTTCCATATGCCGGTACTGGGCTGAAAACGCCTTTTTTGAGACTCTGCACAGAAAGGGTCTGCAGACTGCTGAATCCACACACGGGTTTAACTCTGGAAGTTGAGTGCACACATTGACAACCGTTCTGTTAGGTAGCTGCGTTTTGGATTTAGAAGCAGATATTTCCCAGTTCTTACTGTTGTTTCTTCCATATGCCGGTACTGGGCTGAAAACGCCTGTTTTGAGACTCTGCACAGAAAGGGTCTGCAGACTGCTGAATCCACAAACGGGTTTATCTCTGAAAGTTGAGGGAACACATTGACAACCGTTCTGTTAGGTAGCTGCGTTTTGGATTTAGAAGCAGATATTTCCCAGTGCTTACTGCTGTTTCTTCCATATGCCGGTATTGGGCTGAAAACGCCTGTTTTGAGACTCTGCAGAGAAAGGGTCTGCAGACTGCTGAATCCACAAACGGGTTTATCTCTGGAAGTTGAGTGCACACATTGAAAACCGATTTGTTAGGTTGCTGCGTTTTGGATTTAGAAGCAGATAATTCCCTGTGCTTACTGCTGTTTCTTCCATATGCCGGTATTGGGCTGAAAACGCCTGTTTTGAGACTCTGCATAGAAAGGGTCTGCAGACTGCTGAACCCACACACGGGTTTAACTCTTGAAGTTGAGTGCACACATTGACAACCGTTCTGTTAGGTAGCTGCGTTTTCGATTTAGAAGCAGATATTTCCCTGTGCTTACTGCTGTTTCTTCCATATGCCGGTATTGGGCTGAAAACGCCTGTTTTGAGACTCTGCACAGAAAGGGTCTGCAGACTGCTGAATCCACACACGGGTTTAACTCTGGAAGTTGAGTGCACACATTGACAACCGTTCTGTTAGGTAGCTGCGTTTTGGATTTAGAAGCAGATATTTCCCAGTGCTTACTGTTGTTTCTTCCATATGCCTGCACTGGGCTGAAAACGCCTGTTTTGAGACTCTGCACAGAAAGGGTCTGCAGACTGCTGAATCCACAAACGGGTTTATCTCCGAAAGTTGAGTGCACACATTGACAACCGTTCTGTTAGGTAGCTGCGTTTTGGATTTAGAAGCAGATATTTCCCAGTGCTTACTGCTGTTTCTTCCATATGCCGGTATTGGGCTGAAAACGCCTGTTTTTAGACTCTGCACAGAAAGGGTCTGCAGACTGCTGAATCCACACACGGGTTTAACTCTGGAAGTTGAGTGCACACATTGACAACCGTTCTGTTAGGTAGCTGCGTTTTGGATTTAGAAGCAGATATTTCCCTGTGCATACTGCTGTTTCTTCCATATGCCGGTATTGGGCTGAAAACGCCTGTTTTGAGACTCTGCACAGAAAGGGTTTGCAGACTGCTGAATCCACACACGGGTTTAACTCTGGAAGGTGAGTGCACACATTGACAACCGTTCTGTTAGGTAGCTGCGTTTTGGATTTAGAAGCAGATATTTCCCTGTGCTTACTGCTGTTTCTTCCATATGCCGGTATTGGGCTGAAAACGCCTGTTTTGAGACTCTGCACAGAAAGGGTCTGCAGACTGCTGAATCCACACACGGGTTTAACTCTGGAAGTTGAGTGCACACATTGACAACCGTTCTGTTAGGTAGCTGCGTTTTGGATTTAGAAGCAGATATTTCCCAGTGCTTACTGTTGTTTCTTCCATATGCCGGTACTGGGCTGAAAACGCCTGTTTTGAGACTCTGCACAGAAAGGGTCTGCAGACTGCTGAATCCACAAACCGGTTTATCTCTGAAAGTTGAGGGCACACATTGACAACCGTTCTGTTAGGTAGCTGCGTTTTGGATTTAGAAGCAGATATTTCCCAGTGCTTACTGCTGTTTCTTCCATATGCCGGTATTGGGCTGAAAACGCCTGTTTTGAGACTCTGCACAGAAAGGGTCTGCAGACTGCTGAATCCACACACGGGTTTAACTCTGGAAGTTGAGTGCACACATTGACAACCGTTCTGTTAGGTAGCTGCGTTTTGGATTTAGGAGCAGATATTTCCCTGTGCTTACTGCTGTTTCTTCCATATGCCGGTATTGGGCTGAAAACGCCTTTTTTGAGACTCTGCACAGAAAGGGTCTGCAGACTGCTGAATCCACACACGGGTTTAACTCTGGAAGTTGAGTGCACACATTGACAACCGTTCTGTTAGGTAGCTGCGTTTTGGATTTAGAAGCAGATATTTCCCAGTTCTTACTGTTGTTTCTTCCATATGCCGGTACTGGGCTGAAAACGCCTGTTTTGAGACTCTGCACAGAAAGGGTCTGCAGACTGCTGAATCCACAAACGGGTTTATCTCTGAAAGTTGAGGGAACACATTGACAACCGTTCTGTTAGGTAGCTGCGTTTTGGATTTAGAAGCAGATATTTCCCAGTGCTTACTGCTGTTTCTTCCATATGCCGGTATTGGGCTGAAAACGCCTGTTTTGAGACTCTGCAGAGAAAGGGTCTGCAGACTGCTGAATCCACAAACGGGTTTATCTCTGGAAGTTGAGTGCACACATTGAAAACCGATTTGTTAGGTTGCTGCGTTTTGGATTTAGAAGCAGATAATTCCCTGTGCTTACTGCTGTTTCTTCCATATGCCGGTATTGGGCTGAAAACGCCTGTTTTGAGACTCTGCATAGAAAGGGTCTGCAGACTGCTGAACCCACACACGGGTTTAACTCTTGAAGTTGAGTGCACACATTGACAACCGTTCTTTTAGGTAGCTGCGTTTTGGATTTAGAAGCAGATATTTCCCAGTGCTTACTGTTGTTTCTTCCATATGCCGGTACTGGGCTGAAAACACCTGTTTTGAGACTCTGCACAGAAAGGGTCTGCAGACTGCTGAATCCACAAACGGGTTTATCTCTGAAAGTTGAGTGCACACATTGACAACCGTTCTGTTAGGTAGCTGCGTTTTGGATTTAGAAGCAGATATTTCCCAGTGCTTACTGCTGTTTCTTCCATATGCCGGTATTGGGCTGAAAACGCCTGTTTTTAGACTCTGCACAGAAAGGGTCTGCAGACTGCTGAATCCACAAACGGGTTTATCTCTGAAAGTTGAGGGCACACATTGACAACCGTTCTGTTAGGTAGCTGCGTTTTGGATTTAGAAGCAGATATTTCCCAGTGCTTACTGCTGTTTCTTCCATATGCCGGTATTGGGCTGAAAACGCCTGTTTTGAGACTCTGCACAGAAAGGGTCTGCAGACTGCTGAATCCACACACGGGTTTAACTCTGGAAGTTGAGTGCACACATTGACAACCGTTCTGTTAGGTAGCTGCGTTTTGGATTTAGGAGCAGATATTTCCCTGTGCTTACTGCTGTTTCTTCCATATGCCGGTATTGGGCTGAAAACGCCTGTTTTGAGACTCTGCACAGAAAGGGTCTGCAGACTGCTGAATCCACACACAGCTTTAACTCTGGAAGTTGAGTGCACACATTGACAACCGTTCTGTTAGGTAGCTGCGTTTTGGATTTAGAAGCAGATATTTCCCTGTGCATACTGCTGTTTCTTCCATATGCCGGTATTGGCCCGAAAACGCCTGTTTTGAGAAGCTGCACAGAAAGGGTCTGCAGACTGCTGAATCCACACACAGGCTTAACTCTGGAAGTTGAGTGCCCACATTGACAACCGTTCGGTTAGGTAGCTGCGTTTTGGATTTAGAAGCAGATATTTCCCTGTGCTTACTGCTGTTTCTTCCATATGCCGGTATTGGGCTGAAAACGCCTGTTTTGAGACTCTGCCCAGAAAGGGTCTGCAGACTGCTGAATCCACACACGGGTTTAACTCTGGAAGTTGAGGGCACACATTGACAACCGTTCTGTTAGGTAGCTGCGTTTTGGATTTAGGAGCAGATATTTCCCTGTTCTTACTGCTGTTTCTTCCATATGCAGGTATTGGGCTGAAAACGCGTGTTTTGAGACTCTGCACAGAAAGGGTCTGCAGACTGCTGAATCCACACACAGCTTTAACTCTGGAAGTTGAGTGCACACATTGACAACCGTTCTGTTAGGTAGCTGCGTTTTGGATTTAGAAGCAGATATTTCCCTGTGCATACTGCTGTTTCTTCCATATGCCGGTATTGGGCTGAAAACGCCTGTTTTGAGACTCTGCACAGAAAGGGTCTGCAGACTGCTGAATCCACACACAGGTTTAACTCTGGAAGTTGAGTGCACACATTGACAACCGTTCTGTTAGGTAGCTGCGTTTTGGATTTAGAAGCAGATATTTCCCTGTGCTTACTGCTGTTTCTTCCATATGCCGGTATTGGGCTGAAAACGCCTGTTTTGAGACTCTGCACAGAAAGGGTCTGCAGACTGCTGAATCCACACACGGGTTTAACTCTGGAAGTTGAGTGCACACATTGACAACCGTTCTGTTAGGTAGCTGCGTTTTGGATTTAGAAGCAGATATTTCCCAGTGCTTACTGTTGTTTCTTCCATATGCCGGTACTGGGCTGAAAACGCCTGTTCTGAGACTCTGCACAGAAAGGGTCTGCAGACTGCTGAATCCACAAACGGGTTTATCTCTGAAAGTTGAGGGCACACATTGACAACCGTTCTGTTAGGTAGCTGCGTTTTGGATTTAGAAGCAGATATTTCCCAGTGCTTACTGCTGTTTTTTCCATATGCCGGTATTGGGCTGAAAACGCCTGTTTTGAGACTCTGCACAGAAGGGGTCTGCAGACTGCTGAATCCACACACGGGTTTAACTCTGGAAGTTGAGTGCACACATTGACAACCGTACTGTTAGGTAGCTGCGTTTTGGATTTAGAAGCAGATATTTCCCTGTGCATACTGCTGTTTCTTCCATATGCCGGTATTGGGCTGAAAACGCCTGTTTTGAGACTCTGCACAGAAAGGGTCTGCAGACTGCTGAATCCACACACGGGTCTAACTCTGGAAGGTGAGTGCACACATTGACAACCGTTCTGTTAGGTAGCTGCGTTTTGGATTTAGAAGCAGATATTTCCCTGTGCTTACTGCTGTTTCTTCCATATGCCGGTATTGGGCTGCAAACGCCTGTTTTGAGACTCTGCACAGAAAGGGTCTGCAGAGTGCTGAATCCACACACGGGTTTAACTCTGGAAGTTGAGTGCACACATTGACAACCGTTCTGTTAGGTAGCTGCGTTTTGGATTTAGAAGCAGATATTTCCCTGTGCTTACTGCTGTTTCTTCCATATGCCGGTATTGGGCTGAAAACGCCTGTTTTGAGACTCTGCCCAGAAAGGGTCTGCAGACTGCTGAATCCACACACGGGTTTAACTCTGGAAGTTGAGGGCACACATTGACAACCGTTCTGTTAGGTAGCTGCGTTTTGGATTTAGGAGCAGATATTTCCCTGTTCTTACTGCTGTTTCTTCCATATGCAGGTATTGGGCTGAAAACGCGTGTTTTGAGACTCTGCACAGAAAGGGTCTGCAGACTGCTGAATCCACACACAGCTTTAACTCTGGAAGTTGAGTGCACACATTGACAACCGTTCTGTTAGGTAGCTGCGTTTTGGATTTAGAAGCAGATATTTCCCTGTGCATACTGCTGTTTCTTCCATATGCCGGTATTGGGCTGAAAACGCCTGTTTTGAGACTCTGCACAGAAAGGGTCTGCAGACTGCTGAATCCACACACAGGTATAACTCTGGAAGTTGAGTGCACACATTGACAACCGTTCTGTTAGGTAGCTGCGTTTTGGATTTAGAAGCAGATATTTCCCTGTGCTTACTGCTGTTTCTTCCATATGCCGGTATTGGGCTGAAAACGCCTGTTTTGAGACTCTGCACAGAAAGGGTCTGCAGACTGCTGAATCCACACACGGGTTTAACTCTGGAAGTTGAGTGCACACATTGACAACCGTTCTGTTAGGTAGCTGCGTTTTGGATTTAGAAGCAGATATTTCCCAGTGCTTACTGTTGTTTCTTCCATATGCCGGTACTGGGCTGAAAACGCCTGTTCTGAGACTCTGCACAGAAAGGGTCTGCAGACTGCTGAATCCACAAACGGGTTTATCTCTGAAAGTTGAGGGCACACATTGACAACCGTTCTGTTAGGTAGCTGCGTTTTGGATTTAGAAGCAGATATTTCCCAGTGCTTACTGCTGTTTATTCCATATGCCGGTATTGGGCTGAAAACGCCTGTTTTGAGACTCTGCACAGAAGGGGTCTGCAGACTGCTGAATCCACACACGGGTTTAACTCTGGAAGTTGAGTGCACACATTGACAACCGTTCTGTTAGGTAGCTGCGTTTTGGATTTAGAAGCAGATATTTCCCTGTGCATACTGCTGTTTCTTCCATATGCCGGTATTGGGCTGAAAACGCCTGTTTTGAGACTCTGCACAGAAAGGGTCTGCAGACTGCTGAATCCACACACGGGTTTAACTCTGGAAGTTGAGTGCACACATTGACAACCGTTCTGTTAGGTAGCTGCGTTTTGGATTTAGAAGCAGATATTTCCCAGTGCTTACTGTTGTTTCTTCCATAAGCCGGTACTGGGCTGAAAACGCCTGTCCTGAGACTCTGCACAGAAAGGGTCTGCAGACTGCTGAATCCACAAACGGGTTTATCTCTGAAAGTTGAGGGCACACATTGACAACCGTTCTGTTAGGTAGCTGCGTTTTGGATTTAGAAGCAGATATTTCCCTGTGCTTACTGCTGTTTCTTCCATATGCCGGTATTGGGCTGAAAACGCCTGTTTTGAGACTCTGCACAGAAAGGGTCTGCAGACTGCTGAATCCACACACGGGTTTAACTCTGGAAGTTGAGTGCACACATTGACAACCGTTCTGTTAGGTAGCTGCGTTTTGGATTTAGGAGTGGATATTTCCCTGTGCTTACTGCTGTTTCTTCCATATGCCGGTATTGGGCTGAAAACGCCTTTTTTGAGACTCTGCACAGAAAGGGTCTGCAGACTGCTGAATCCACACACGGGTTTAACTCTGGAAGGTGAGTGCACACATTGACAACCGTTCTGTTAGGTAGCTGCGTTTTGGATTTAGAAGCAGATATTTCCCAGTGCTTACTGTTGTTTCTTCCATATGCCGGTACTGGGCTGAAAACGCCTGTTTTGAGGCTCTGCACAGAAAGGGTCTGCAGACTGCTGAATCCACAAACGGGTTTATCTCTGAAAGTTGAGGGCACACATTGACAACCATTCTGTTAGGTAGCTGCGTTTTGGATTTAGAAGCAGATAATTCCCTGTGCTTACTGCTGTTTCTTCCATATGCCGGTATTGGGCTGAAAACGCCTGTTTTGAGACTCTGCACAGAAAGGGTCTGCAGACTGCTGAACCCACACACGGTTTTAACTCTGGAAGTTGAGTGCACACATTGACAACCGTTCTGTTAGGTAGCTGCGTTTTGGATTTAGAAGCAGATATTTCCCTGTGCTTACTGCTGTTTCTTCCATATGCCGGTATTGGGCTGAAAACGCCTGTTTTGAGACTCTGCACAGAAAGGGTCTGCAGACTGCTGAATCCACACACGCGTTTAACTCTGGAAGTTGAGTGCACACATTGACAACCGTTCTGTTAGGTAGCTGCGTTTTGGATTTAGAAGCAGATATTTCCCAGTGCTTACTGCTGTTTCTTCCATATGCCGGTATTGGGCTGAAAACGCCTGTTTTGAGACTCTGCACAGAAAGGGTCTGCAGACTGCTGAATCCACACACGGGTTTAACTCTGGAAGTTGAGTGCACACATTGACAACCGTTCTGTTAGGTAGCTTCGTTTTGGATTTAGGAGTGGATATTTCCGTGTGCTTACTGCTGTTTCTTCCATATGCCGGTATTGGGCTGAAAACGCCTTTTTTGAGACTCTGCACAGAAAGGGTCTGCAGACTGCTGAATCCACACACGGGTTTAACTCTGGAAGGTGAGTGCACACATTGACAACCGTTCTGTTAGGTAGCTGCGTTTTGGATTTAGAAGCAGATATTTCCCAGTGCTTACTGTTTTTTCTTCCATATGCCGGTACTGGGCTGAAAACGCCTGTTTTGAGGCTCTGCACAGAAAGGGTCTGCAGACTGCTGAATCCACAAACGGGTTTATCTCTGAAAGTTGAGGGCACACATTGACAACCGTTCTGTTAGGTATCTGCGTTTTGGATTAAAAGCAGATAATTCCCTGTGCTTACTGCTGTTTCTTCCATATGCCGGTATTGGGCTGAAAACGCCTGTTTTGAGACTTTGCACAGAAAGGGTCTGCAGACTGCTGAACCCACACACGGGTTTAACTCTGGAAGTTGAGTGCACACATTGACAACCGTTCTGTTAGGTAGCTGCGTTTTGGATTTAGAAGCAGATATTTCCCTGTGCTTACTGCTGTTTCTTCCATATGCCGGTATTGGGCTGAAAACGCCTGTTTTGAGACTCTGCACAGAAAGGGTCTGCAGACTCCTGAATCCACACACGCATTTAACTCTGGAAGTTGAGTGCACACATTGACAACCGTTCTGTTAGGTAGCTGCGTTTTGGATTTAGAGGCAGATATTTCCCAGTGCTTACTGCTGTTTCTTCCATATGCCGGTATTGGGCTGAAAACGCCTGTTTTGAGACTCTGCACAGAAAGGGTCTGCAGACTGCTGAATCCACACACGGGTTTAACTCTGGAAGTTCAGTGCACACATTGACAACCGTTGTGTTAGGTAGCTGCGTTTTGGATTTAGAAGCAGATATTTCCCAGTGCTTACTGCTGTTTCTTCCATATGCCGGTATTGGGCTGAAAACGCCTGTTTTGAGACTCTGCACAGAAAGGGTCTGCAGACTGCTGAATCCACACACGGGTTTAACTCTGGAAGTTGAGTGCACACATTGACAACCGTTCTGTTAGGTAGCTGCGTTTTGGATTTAGAAGCAGATATTTCCCTGTGCTTACTGCTGTTTCTTCCATATGCCAGTATTGGGCCGAAAACGCCTGTTTTGAGACTCTGCACAGAAAGGGTCTGCAGACTGCTGAATCCACACAGGGGTTTAACTCTGGAAGTTGAGTGCACACATTGACAACCGTTCTGTTAGGTAGCTGCGTTTTGGATTTAGAAGCAGATATTTCCCTGTGCTTACTGCTGTTTCTTCCATATGCCGGTATTGGGCTGAAAACGCCTGTTTTGAGACTCTGCACAGAAAGGGTCTGCAGACTGCTGAATCCACACACGGGTTTAACTCTGGAAGTTGAGTGCACACATTGACAACCGTTCTGTTAGGTAGCTGCGTTTTGGATTTAGAAGCAGATATTTCCCTGTGCTTACTGCTGTTTCTTCCATATGCCGGTATTGGGCTGAAAACGCCTGTTTTGAGACTCTGCACAGAAAGGGTTTGCAGACTGCTGAATCCACACACGGGTTTAACTCTGGAAGGTGAGTGCACACATTGACAACCGTTCTGTTAGGTAGCTGCGTTTTGGATTTAGAAGCAGATATTTCCCTGTGCTTACTGCTGTTTCTTCCATATGACGGTATTGGGCTGAAAACGCCTGTTTTGAGACTCTGCACAGAAAGGGTCTGCAGACTGCTGAATCCACACAGGGGTTTAACTCTGGAAGTTGAGTGCACACATTGACAACCGTTCTGTTAGGTAGCTGCGTTTTGGATTTAGAAGCAGATATTTCCCAGTGCTTACTGTTGTTTCTTCCATATGCCGGTATTGGGCTGAAAACGCCTGTTTTGAGACTCTGCACAGAAAGGGTCTGCAGACTGCTGAATCCACAAACGGGTTTATCTCTGAAAGTTGAGGGCACACATTGACAACCGTTCTGTTAGGTAGCTGCGTTTTGGATTTAGAAGCAGATAATTCCCTGTGCTTACTGCTGTTTCTTCCATATGCCGGTATTGGGCTGAAAACGCCTGTTTTGAGACTCTGCACAGAAAGGGTCTGCAGACTGCTGAACCCACACACGGGTTTAACTCTGGAAGTTGAGTGCACACATTGACAACCGTTCTGTTAGGTAGCTGCGTTTTGGATTTAGAAGCAGATATTTCCCTGTGCTTACTGCTGTTTCTTCCATATGCCGGTATTGGGCTGAAAACGCCTGTTTTGAGACTCTGCACAGAAAGGGTCTGCAGACTGCTGAATCCACACACGCGTTTAACTCTGGAAGTTGAGTGCACACATTGACAACCGTTCTGTTAGGTAGCTGCATTTTGGATTTAGAGGCAGATATTTCCCAGTGCTTACTGCTGTTTCTTCCATATGCCGGTATTGGGCTGAAAACGCCTGTTTTGAGACTCTGCACAGAAAGGGTCTGCAGACTGCTGAATCCACACACGGGTTTAACTCTGGAAGTTGAGTGCACACATTGACAACCGTTCTGTTAAGTAGCTGCGTTTTGGATTTAGAAGCAGATATTTCCCTGTGCTTACTGCTGTTTCTTCCTTATGCCGGTATTGGGCTGAAAACGCCTGTTTTTAGACTCTGCACAGAAAGGGTCTGCAGACTGCTGAATACACACACGGGTTTAACTCTGGAAGTTTAGTGCACACATTGACAACCGTTCTGTTAGGTAGCTGCGTTTTGGATTTAGAAGCAGATATTTCCCAGTGCTTCCTGTTGTTTCTTCCATATGCCGGTACTGGGCTGAAAACGCCTGTTTTGAGACTCTGCACAGAAAGGGTCTGCAGACTGCTGAATCCACAAACGGGATTATCTCTGAAAGTTGAGGGCACACATTGACAACCGTTCTGTTAGGTAGCTGCGTTTTGGATTTAGAAGCAGATATTTCCCTGTGCATACTGCTGTTTCTTCCATATGCCGGTATTGGGCTGAAAACGCCTGTTTTGAGACTCTGCACAGAAAGGGTCTGCAGACTGCTGAATCCACACACGCGTTTAACTCTGGAAGTTGAGTGCACACATTGACAACCGTTCTGTTAGGTAGCTGCGTTTTGGATTTAGAGGCAGATATTTCCCAGTGCTTACTGCTGTTTCTTCCATATTCCGGTATTGGGCTGAAAACGCCTGTTTTGAGACTCTGCACAGAAAGGGTCTGCAGACTGCTGAATCCACACACGGGTTTAACTCTGGAAGTTGAGGGCACACATTGACAACCGTTCTGTTAGGTAGCTGCGTTTTGGATTTAGGAGCAGATATTTCCCTGTTCTTACTGCTGTTTCTTCCATATGCAGGTATTGGGCTGAAAACGCGTGTTTTGAGACTCTGCACAGAAAGGGTCTGCAGACTGCTGAATCCACACACAGCTTTAACTCTGGAAGTTGAGTGCACACATTGACAACCGTTCTGTTAGGTAGCTGCGTTTTGGATTTAGAAGCAGATATTTCCCTGTGCATACTGCTGTTTCTTCCATATGCCGGTATTGGGCTGAAAACGCCTGTTTTGAGACTCTGCACAGAAAGGGTCTGCAGACTGCTGAATCCACACACAGGTTTAACTCTGGAAGTTGAGTGCACACATTGACAACCGTTCTGTTAGGTAGCTGCGTTTTGGATTTAGAAGCAGATATTTCCCTGTGCTTACTGCTGTTTCTTCCATATGCCGGTATTGGGCTGAAAACGCCTGTTTTGAGACTCTGCACAGAAAGGGTCTGCAGACTGCTGAATCCACACACGGGTTTAACTCTGGAAGTTGAGTGCACACATTGACAACCGTTCTGTTAGGTAGCTGCGTTTTGGATTTAGAAGCAGATATTTCCCAGTGCTTACTGTTGTTTCTTCCATATGCCGGTACTGGGCTGAAAACGCCTGTTCTGAGACTCTGCACAGAAAGGGTCTGCAGACTGCTGAATCCACAAACGGGTTTATCTCTGAAAGTTGAGGGCACACATTGACAACCGTTCTGTTAGGTAGCTGCGTTTTGGATTTAGAAGCAGATATTTCCCAGTGCTTACTGCCGTTTTTTCCATATGCCGGTATTGGGCTGAAAACGCCTGTTTTGAGACTCTGCACAGAAGGGGTCTGCAGACTGCTGAATCCACACACGGGTTTAACTCTGGAAGTTGAGTGCACACATTGACAACCGTTCTGTTAGGTAGCTGCGTTTTGGATTTAGGAGTGGATATTTCCCTGTGCTTACTGCTGTTTCTTCCATATGCCGGTATTGGGCTGAAAACGCCTTTTTTGAGACTCTGCACAGAAAGGGTCTGCAGACTGCTGAATCCACACACGGGTTTAACTCTGGAAGGTGAGTGCACACATTGACAACCGTTCTGTTAGGTAGCTGCGTTTTGGATTTAGAAGCAGATATTTCCCAGTGCTTACTGTTGTTTCTTCCATATGCCGGTACTGGGCTGAAAACGCCTGTTTTGAGGCTCTGCACAGAAAGGGTCTGCAGACTGCTGAATCCACAAACGGGTTTATCTCTGAAAGTTGAGGGCACACATTGACAACCATTCTGTTAGGTAGCTGCGTTTTGGATTTAGAAGCAGATAATTCCCTGTGCTTACTGCTGTTTCTTCCATATGCCGGTATTGGGCTGAAAACGCCTGTTTTGAGACTCTGCACAGAAAGGGTCTGCAGACTGCTGAATCCACACACGGGTTTAACTCTGGAAGTTGAGTGCACACATTGACAACCGTTCTGTTAGGTAGCTGCGTTTTGGATTTAGAAGCAGATATTTCCCTGTGCTTACTGCTGTTTCTTCCATATGCCGGTATTGGGCTGAAAACGCCTGTTTTGAGACTCTGCACAGAAAGGGTCTGCAGACTGCTGAATCCACACACGCGTTTAACTCTGGAAGTTGAGTGCACACATTGACAACCGTTCTGTTAGGTAGCTGCGTTTTGGATTTAGAAGCAGATATTTCCCAGTGCTTACTGCTGTTTCTTCCATATGCCGGTATTGGGCTGAAAACGCCTGTTTTGAGACTCTGCACAGAAAGGGTCTGCAGACTGCTGAATCCACACACGGGTTTAACTCTGGAAGTTGAGTGCACACATTGACAACCGTTCTGTTAGGTAGCTTCGTTTTGGATTTAGGAGTGGATATTTCCGTGTGCTTACTGCTGTTTCTTCCATATGCCGGTATTGGGCTGAAAACGCCTTTTTTGAGACTCTGCACAGAAAGGGTCTGCAGACTGCTGAATCCACACACGGGTTTAACTCTGGAAGGTGAGTGCACACATTGACAACCGTTCTGTTAGGTAGCTGCGTTTTGGATTTAGAAGCAGATATTTCCCAGTGCTTACTGTTTTTTCTTCCATATGCCGGTACTGGGCTGAAAACGCCTGTTTTGAGGCTCTGCACAGAAAGGGTCTGCAGACTGCTGAATCCACAAACGGGTTTATCTCTGAAAGTTGAGGGCACACATTGACAACCGTTCTGTTAGGTATCTGCGTTTTGGATTAAAAGCAGATAATTCCCTGTGCTTACTGCTGTTTCTTCCATATGCCGGTATTGGGCTGAAAACGCCTGTTTTGAGACTTTGCACAGAAAGGGTCTGCAGACTGCTGAACCCACACACGGGTTTAACTCTGGAAGTTGAGTGCACACATTGACAACCGTTCTGTTAGGTAGCTGCGTTTTGGATTTAGAAGCAGATATTTCCCTGTGCTTACTGCTGTTTCTTCCATATGCCGGTATTGGGCTGAAAACGCCTGTTTTGAGACTCTGCACAGAAAGGGTCTGCAGACTCCTGAATCCACACACGCATTTAACTCTGGAAGTTGAGTGCACACATTGACAACCGTTCTGTTAGGTAGCTGCGTTTTGGATTTAGAGGCAGATATTTCCCAGTGCTTACTGCTGTTTCTTCCATATGCCGGTATTGGGCTGAAAACGCCTGTTTTGAGACTCTGCACAGAAAGGGTCTGCAGACTGCTGAATCCACACACGGGTTTAACTCTGGAAGTTCAGTGCACACATTGACAACCGTTGTGTTAGGTAGCTGCGTTTTGGATTTAGAAGCAGATATTTCCCAGTGCTTACTGCTGTTTCTTCCATATGCCGGTATTGGGCTGAAAACGCCTGTTTTGAGACTCTGCACAGAAAGGGTCTGCAGACTGCTGAATCCACACACGGGTTTAACTCTGGAAGTTGAGTGCACACATTGACAACCGTTCTGTTAGGTAGCTGCGTTTTGGATTTAGAAGCAGATATTTCCCTGTGCTTACTGCTGTTTCTTCCATATGCCAGTATTGGGCTGAAAACGCCTGTTTTGAGACTCTGCACAGAAAGGGTCTGCAGACTGCTGAATCCACACACGGGTTTAACTCTGGAAGTTGAGTGCACACATTGACAACCATTCTGTTAGGTAGCTGCGTTTTGGATTTAGAAGCAGATATTTCCCTGTGCTTACTGCTGTTTCTTCCATATGCCGGTATTGGGCTGAAAACGCCTGTTTTGAGACTCTGCACAGAAAGGGTCTGCAGACTGCTGAATCCACACACGGGTTTAACTCTGGAAGTTGAGTGCACACATTGACAACCGTTCTGTTAGGTAGCTGCGTTTTGGATTTAGAAGCAGATATTTCCCTGTGCTTACTGCTGTTTCTTCCATATGCCGGTATTGGGCTGAAAACGCCTGTTTTGAGACTCTGCACAGAAAGGGTTTGCAGACTGCTGAATCCACACACGGGTTTAACTCTGGAAGGTGAGTGCACACATTGACAACCGTTCTGTTAGGTAGCTGCGTTTTGGATTTAGAAGCAGATATTTCCCTGTGCTTACTGCTGTTTCTTCCATATGACGGTATTGGGCTGAAAACGCCTGTTTTGAGACTCTGCACAGAAAGGGTCTGCAGACTGCTGAATCCACACAGGGGTTTAACTCTGGAAGTTGAGTGCACACATTGACAACCGTTCTGTTAGGTAGCTGCGTTTTGGATTTAGAAGCAGATATTTCCCAGTGCTTACTGTTGTTTCTTCCATATGCCGGTATTGGGCTGAAAACGCCTGTTTTGAGACTCTGCACAGAAAGGGTCTGCAGACTGCTGAATCCACAAACGGGTTTATCTCTGAAAGTTGAGGGCACACATTGACAACCGTTCTGTTAGGTAGCTGCGTTTTGGATTTAGAAGCAGATAATTCCCTGTGCTTACTGCTGTTTCTTCCATATGCCGGTATTGGGCTGAAAACGCCTGTTTTGAGACTCTGCACAGAAAGGGTCTGCAGACTGCTGAACCCACACACGGGTTTAACTCTGGAAGTTGAGTGCACACATTGACAACCGTTCTGTTAGGTAGCTGCGTTTTGGATTTAGAAGCAGATATTTCCCTGTGCTTACTGCTGTTTCTTCCATATGCCGGTATTGGGCTGAAAACGCCTGTTTTGAGACTCTGCACAGAAAGGGTCTGCAGACTGCTGAATCCACACACGCGTTTAACTCTGGAAGTTGAGTGCACACATTGACAACCGTTCTGTTAGGTAGCTGCGTTTTGGATTTAGAGGCAGATATTTCCCAGTGCTTACTGCTGTTTCTTCCATATGCCGGTATTGGGCTGAAAACGCCTGTTTTGAGACTCTGCACAGAAAGGGTCTGCAGACTGCTGAATCCACACACGGGTTTAACTCTGGAAGTTGAGGGCACACATTGACAACCGTTCTGTTAGGTAGCTGCGTTTTGGATTTAGGAGCAGATATTTCCCTGTTCTTACTGCTGTTTCTTCCATATGCAGGTATTGGGCTGAAAACGCGTGTTTTGAGACTCTGCACAGAAAGGGTCTGCAGACTGCTGAATCCACACACAGCTTTAACTCTGGAAGTTGAGTGCACACATTGACAACCGTTCTGTTAGGTAGCTGCGTTTTGGATTTAGAAGCAGATATTTCCCTGTGCATACTGCTGTTTCTTCCATATGCCGGTATTGGGCTGAAAACGCCTGTTTTGAGACTCTGCACAGAAAGGGTCTGCAGACTGCTGAATCCACACACAGGTTTAACTCTGGAAGTTGAGTGCACACATTGACAACCGTTCTGTTAGGTAGCTGCGTTTTGGATTTAGAAGCAGATATTTCCCTGTGCTTACTGCTGTTTCTTCCATATGCCGGTATTGGGCTGAAAACGCCTGTTTTGAGACTCTGCACAGAAAGGGTCTGCAGACTGCTGAATCCACACACGGGTTTAACTCTGGAAGTTGAGTGCACACATTGACAACCGTTCTGTTAGGTAGCTGCGTTTTGGATTTAGAAGCAGATATTTCCCAGTGCTTACTGTTGTTTCTTCCATATGCCGGTACTGGGCTGAAAACGCCTGTTCTGAGACTCTGCACAGAAAGGGTCTGCAGACTGCTGAATCCACAAACGGGTTTATCTCTGAAAGTTGAGGGCACACATTGACAACCGTTCTGTTAGGTAGCTGCGTTTTGGATTTAGAAGCAGATATTTCCCAGTGCTTACTGCTGTTTATTCCATATGCCGGTATTGGGCTGAAAACGCCTGTTTTGAGACTCTGCACAGAAGGGGTCTGCAGACTGCTGAATCCACACACGGGTTTAACTCTGGAAGTTGAGTGCACACATTGACAACCGTTCTGTTAGGTAGCTGCGTTTTGGATTTAGAAGCAGATATTTCCCTGTGCATACTGCTGTTTCTTCCATATGCCGGAATTGGGCTGAAAACGCCTGTTTTGAGACTCTGCACAGAAAGGGTCTGCAGACTGCTGAATCCACACACGGGTTTAACTCTGGAAGTTGAGTGCACACATTGACAACCGTTCTGTTAGGTAGCTGCGTTTTGGATTTAGAGGCAGATATTTCCCAGTGCTTACTGCTGTTTCTTCCATATGCCGGTATTGGGCTGAAAACGCCTGTTTTGAGACTCTGCACAGAAAGGGTCTGCAGACTGCTGAATCCACACACGGGTTTAACTCTGGAAGTTGAGGGCACACATTGACAACCGTTCTGTTAGGTAGCTGCGTTTTGGATTTAGGAGCAGATATTTCCCTGTTCTTACTGCTGTTTCTTCCATATGCAGGTATTGGGCTGAAAACGCGTGTTTTGAGACTCTGCACAGAAAGGGTCTGCAGACTGCTGAATCCACACACAGCTTTAACTCTGGAAGTTGAGTGCACACATTGACAACCGTTCTGTTAGGTAGCTGCGTTTTGGATTTAGAAGCAGATATTTCCCTGTGCATACTGCTGTTTCTTCCATATGCCGGTATTGGGCTGAAAACGCCTGTTTTGAGACTCTGCACAGAAAGGGTCTGCAGACTGCTGAATCCACACACAGGTTTAACTCTGGAAGTTGAGTGCACACATTGACAACCGTTCTGTTAGGTAGCTGCGTTTTGGATTTAGAAGCAGATATTTCCCTGTGCTTACTGCTGTTTCTTCCATATGCCGGTATTGGGCTGAAAACGCCTGTTTTGAGACTCTGCACAGAAAGGGTCTGCAGACTGCTGAATCCACACACGGGTTTAACTCTGGAAGTTGAGTGCACACATTGACAACCGTTCTGTTAGGTAGCTGCGTTTTGGATTTAGAAGCAGATATTTCCCAGTGCTTACTGTTGTTTCTTCCATATGCCGGTACTGGGCTGAAAACGCCTGTTCTGAGACTCTGCACAGAAAGGGTCTGCAGACTGCTGAATCCACAAACGGGTTTATCTCTGAAAGTTGAGGGCACACATTGACAACCGTTCTGTTAGGTAGCTGCGTTTTGGATTTAGAAGCAGATATTTCCCAGTGCTTACTGCTGTTTATTCCATATGCCGGTATTGGGCTGAAAATGCCTGTTTTGAGACTCTGCACAGAAGGGGTCTGCAGACTGCTGAATCCACACACGGGTTTAACTCTGGAAGTTGAGTGCACACATTGACAACCGTTCTGTTAGGTAGCTGCGTTTTGGATTTAGAAGCAGATATTTCCCTGTGCATACTGCTGTTTCTTCCATATGCCGGTATTGGGCTGAAAACGCCTGTTTTGAGACTCTGCACAGAAAGGGTCTGCAGACTGCTGAATCCACACACGGGTTTAACTCTGGAAGTTGAGTGCACACATTGACAACCGTTCTGTTAGGTAGCTGCGTTTTGGATTTAGAAGCAGATATTTCCCAGTGCTTACTGTTGTTTCTTCCATAAGCCGGTACTGGGCTGAAAACGCCTGTCTTGAGACTCTGCACAGAAAGGGTCTGCAGACTGCTGAATCCACAAACGGGTTTATCTCTGAAAGTTGAGGGCACACATTGACAACCGTTCTGTTAGGTAGCTGCGTTTTGGATTTAGAAGCAGATATTTCCCAGTGCTTACTGCTGTTTCTTCCATATGCCGGTATTGGGCTGAAAACGCCTGTTTTGAGACTCTGCACAGAAAGGGTCTGCAGACTGCTGAATCCACACACGGGTTTAACTCTGGAAGTTGAGTGCACACATTGACAACCGTTCTGTTAGGTAGCTGCGTTTTGGATTTAGGAGTGGATATTTCCCTGTGCTTACTGCTGTTTCTTCCATATGCCGGTATTGGGCTGAAAACGCCTTTTTTGAGACTCTGCACAGAAAGGGTCTGCAGACTGCTGAATCCACACACGGGTTTAACTCTGGAAGGTGAGTGCACACATTGACAACCGTTCTGTTAGGTAGCTGCGTTTTGGATTTAGAAGCAGATATTTCCCAGTGCTTACTGTTGTTTCTTCCATATGCCGGTACTGGGCTGAAAACGCCTGTTTTGAGGCTCTGCACAGAAAGGGTCTGCAGACTGCTGAATCCACAAACGGGTTTATCTCTGAAAGTTGAGGGCACACATTGACAACCATTCTGTTAGGTAGCTGCGTTTTGGATTTAGAAGCAGATAATTCCCTGTGTTTACTGCTGTTTCTTCCATATGCCGGTATTGGGCTGAAAACGCCTGTTTTGAGACTCTGCACAGAAAGGGTCTGCAGACTGCTGAACCCACACACGGTTTTAACTCTGGAAGTTGAGTGCACACATTGACAACCGTTCTGTTAGGTAGCTGCGTTTTGGATTTAGAAGCAGATATTTCCCTGTGCTTACTGCTGTTTCTTCCATATGCCGGTATTGGGCTGAAAACGCCTGTTTTGAGACTCTGCACAGAAAGGGTCTGCAGACTGCTGAATCCACACACGCGTTTAACTCTGGAAGTTGAGTGCACACATTGACAACCGTTCTGTTAGGTAGCTGCGTTTTGGATTTAGAAGCAGATATTTCCCAGTGCTTACTGCTGTTTCTTCCATATGCCGGTATTGGGCTGAAAACGCCTGTTTTGAGACTCTGCACAGAAAGGGTCTGCAGACTGCTGAATCCACACACGGGTTTAACTCTGGAAGTTGAGTGCACACATTGACAACCGTTCTGTTAGGTAGCTTCGTTTTGGATTTAGGAGTGGATATTTCCGTGTGCTTACTGCTGTTTCTTCCATATGCCGGTATTGGGCTGAAAACGCCTTTTTTGAGACTCTGCACAGAAAGGGTCTGCAGACTGCTGAATCCACACACGGGTTTAACTCTGGAAGGTGAGTGCACACATTGACAACCGTTCTGTTAGGTAGCTGCGTTTTGGATTTAGAAGCAGATATTTCCCAGTGCTTACTGTTTTTTCTTCCATATGCCGGTACTGGGCTGAAAACGCCTGTTTTGAGGCTCTGCACAGAAAGGGTCTGCAGACTGCTGAATCCACAAACGGGTTTATCTCTGAAAGTTGAGGGCACACATTGACAACCGTTCTGTTAGGTATCTGCGTTTTGGATTAAAAGCAGATAATTCCCTGTGCTTACTGCTGTTTCTTCCATATGCCGGTATTGGGCTGAAAACGCCTGTTTTGAGACTTTGCACAGAAAGGGTCTGCAGACTGCTGAACCCACACACGGGTTTAACTCTGGAAGTTGAGTGCACACATTGACAACCGTTCTGTTAGGTAGCTGCGTTTTGGATTTAGAAGCAGATATTTCCCTGTGCTTACTGCTGTTTCTTCCATATGCCGGTATTGGGCTGAAAACGCCTGTTTTGAGACTCTGCACAGAAAGGGTCTGCAGACTCCTGAATCCACACACGCATTTAACTCTGGAAGTTGAGTGCACACATTGACAACCGTTCTGTTAGGTAGCTGCGTTTTGGATTTAGAGGCAGATATTTCCCAGTGCTTACTGCTGTTTCTTCCATATGCCGGTATTGGGCTGAAAACGCCTGTTTTGAGACTCTGCACAGAAAGGGTCTGCAGACTGCTGAATCCACACACGGGTTTAACTCTGGAAGTTCAGTGCACACATTGACAACCGTTGTGTTAGGTAGCTGCGTTTTGGATTTAGAAGCAGATATTTCCCAGTGCTTACTGCTGTTTCTTCCATATGCCGGTATTGGGCTGAAAACGCCTGTTTTGAGACTCTGCACAGAAAGGGTCTGCAGACTGCTGAATCCACACACGGGTTTAACTCTGGAAGTTGAGTGCACACATTGACAACCGTTCTGTTAGGTAGCTGCGTTTTGGATTTAGAAGCAGATATTTCCCTGTGCTTACTGCTGTTTCTTCCATATGCCAGTATTGGGCCGAAAACGCCTGTTTTGAGACTCTGCACAGAAAGGGTCTGCAGACTGCTGAATCCACACAGGGGTTTAACTCTGGAAGTTGAGTGCACACATTGACAACCGTTCTGTTAGGTAGCTGCGTTTTGGATTTAGAAGCAGATATTTCCCTGTGCTTACTGCTGTTTCTTCCATATGCCGGTATTGGGCTGAAAACGCCTGTTTTGAGACTCTGCACAGAAAGGGTCTGCAGACTGCTGAATCCACACACGGGTTTAACTCTGGAAGTTGAGTGCACACATTGACAACCGTTCTGTTAGGTAGCTGCGTTTTGGATTTAGAAGCAGATATTTCCCTGTGCTTACTGCTGTTTCTTCCATATGCCGGTATTGGGCTGAAAACGCCTGTTTTGAGACTCTGCACAGAAAGGGTTTGCAGACTGCTGAATCCACACACGGGTTTAACTCTGGAAGGTGAGTGCACACATTGACAACCGTTCTGTTAGGTAGCTGCGTTTTGGATTTAGAAGCAGATATTTCCCTGTGCTTACTGCTGTTTCTTCCATATGACGGTATTGGGCTGAAAACGCCTGTTTTGAGACTCTGCACAGAAAGGGTCTGCAGACTGCTGAATCCACACAGGGGTTTAACTCTGGAAGTTGAGTGCACACATTGACAACCGTTCTGTTAGGTAGCTGCGTTTTGGATTTAGAAGCAGATATTTCCCAGTGCTTACTGTTGTTTCTTCCATATGCCGGTATTGGGCTGAAAACGCCTGTTTTGAGACTCTGCACAGAAAGGGTCTGCAGACTGCTGAATCCACAAACGGGTTTATCTCTGAAAGTTGAGGGCACACATTGACAACCGTTCTGTTAGGTAGCTGCGTTTTGGATTTAGAAGCAGATAATTCCCTGTGCTTACTGCTGTTTCTTCCATATGCCGGTATTGGGCTGAAAACGCCTGTTTTGAGACTCTGCACAGAAAGGGTCTGCAGACTGCTGAACCCACACACGGGTTTAACTCTGGAAGTTGAGTGCACACATTGACAACCGTTCTGTTAGGTAGCTGCGTTTTGGATTTAGAAGCAGATATTTCCCTGTGCTTACTGCTGTTTCTTCCATATGCCGGTATTGGGCTGAAAACGCCTGTTTTGAGACTCTGCACAGAAAGGGTCTGCAGACTGCTGAATCCACACACGCGTTTAACTCTGGAAGTTGAGTGCACACATTGACAACCGTTCTGTTAGGTAGCTGCGTTTTGGATTTAGAGGCAGATATTTCCCAGTGCTTACTGCTGTTTCTTCCATATGCCGGTATTGGGCTGAAAACGCCTGTTTTGAGACTCTGCACAGAAAGGGTCTGCAGACTGCTGAATCCACACACGGGTTTAACTCTGGAAGTTGAGTGCACACATTGACAACCGTTCTGTTAAGTAGCTGCGTTTTGGATTTAGAAGCAGATATTTCCCTGTGCTTACTGCTGTTTCTTCCTTATGCCGGTATTGGGCTGAAAACGCCTGTTTTTAGACTCTGCACAGAAAGGGTCTGCAGACTGCTGAATACACACACGGGTTTAACTCTGGAAGTTTAGTGCACACATTGACAACCGTTCTGTTAGGTAGCTGCGTTTTGGATTTAGAAGCAGATATTTCCCAGTGCTTCCTGTTGTTTCTTCCATATGCCGGTACTGGGCTGAAAACGCCTGTTTTGAGACTCTGCACAGAAAGGGTCTGCAGACTGCTGAATCCACAAACGGGATTATCTCTGAAAGTTGAGGGCACACATTGACAACCGTTCTGTTAGGTAGCTGCGTTTTGGATTTAGAAGCAGATATTTCCCTGTGCATACTGCTGTTTCTTCCATATGCCGGTATTGGGCTGAAAACGCCTGTTTTGAGACTGCACAGAAAGGGTCTGCAGACTGCTGAATCCACACACGCGTTTAACTCTGGAAGTTGAGTGCACACATTGACAACCGTTCTGTTAGGTAGCTGCGTTTTGGATTTAGAGGCAGATATTTCCCAGTGCTTACTGCTGTTTCTTCCATATTCCGGTATTGGGCTGAAAACGCCTGTTTTGAGACTCTGCACAGAAAGGGTCTGCAGACTGCTGAATCCACACACGGGTTTAACTCTGGAAGTTGAGTGCACACATTGACAACCGTTCTGTTAGGTAGCTGCGTTTTGGATTTAGAAGCAGATATTTCCCAGTGCTTACTGCTGTTTCTTCCATATGCCGGTATTGGGCTGAAAACGCCTGTTTTGAGACTCTGCACAGAAAGGGTCTGCAGACTGCTGAATCCACACACGGGTTTAACTCTGGAAGTTGAGTGCACACATTGACAACCGTTCTGTTAGGTAGCTGCGTTTTGGATTTAGAAGCAGATATTTCCCTGTGCTTACTGCTGTTTCTTCCATATGCCGGTATTGGGCTGAAAACGCCTGTTTTGAGACTCTGCACAGAAAGGGTCTGCAGACTGCTGAATCCACACAGGGGTTTAAGTCTGGAAGTTGAGTGCACACATTGACAACCGTTCTGTTAGGTAGCTGCGTTTTGGATTTAGAAGCAGATATTTCCCTGTGCTTACTGCTGTTTCTTCCATATGCCGGTATTGGGCTGAAAACGCCTGTTTTGAGACTCTGCACAGAAAGGGTCTGCAGACTGCTGAATCCACATACGGGTTTAACTCTGGAAGTTGAGTGCACACATTGACAACCGTTCTGTTAGGTAGCTGTGTTTTGGATTTAGAAGCAGATATTTCCCTGTGCTTACTGCTGTTTCTTCCATATGTCGGTATTGGGCTGAAAACGCCTGTTTTGAGACTCTGCACAGAAAGGGTCTGCAGACTGCTGAATCCACACACAGCTTTAACTCTGGAAGTTGAGTGCACACATTGACAACCGTTCTGTTAGGTAGCTGCGTTTTGGATTTAGAAGCAGATATTTCCCTGTGCATACTGCTGTTTCTTCCATATGCCGGTATTGGGCTGAAAACGCCTGTTTTGAGACTCTGCACAGAAAGGGTTTGCAGACTGCTGAATCCACACACGGGTTTAACTCTGGAAGGTGAGTGCACACATTGACAACCGTTCTGTTAGGTAGCTGCGTTTTGGATTTAGAAGCAGATATTTCCCTGTGCTTACTGCTGTTTCTTCCATATGCCGGTATTGGGCTGAAAACGCCTGTTTTGAGACTCTGCATGGAAAGGGTCTGCAGGCTGCTGAATCCACACACGGGTTTAACTCTGGAAGTTGGGTGCACACATTGACAACCGTTCTGTTAGGTAGCTGCGTTTTGGATTTAGAAGCAGATATTTCCCAGTGCTTACTGCTGTTTCTTCCATATGCCGGTACTGGGCTGAAAACACCTGTTTTGAGACTCTGCACAGAAAGGGTCTGCAGACTGCTGAATCCACAAACGGGTTTATCTCTGAAAGTTGAGGGCACACATTGACAACCGTTCTGTTAGGTAGCTGCGTTTTGGATTTAGAAGCAGATATTTCCCAGTGCTTACTGCTGTTTCTTCCATATGCCGGTATTGGGCTGAAAACGCCTGTTTTGAGACTCTGCACAGAAAGGGTCTGCAGACTGCTGAATCCACACACGGGTTTAACTCTGGAAGTTGAGTGCACACATTGACAACCGTTCTGTTAGGTAGCTGCGTTTTGGATTTAGGAGCAGATATTTCCCTGTGCTTACTGCTGTTTCTTCCATATGCCGGTATTGGGCTGAAAACGCCTGTTTTGAGACTCTGCACAGAAAGGGTCTGCAGACTGCTGAATCCACACACAGCTTTAACTCTGGAAGTTGAGTGCACACATTGACAACCGTTCTGTTAGGTTGCTGCGTTTTGGATTTAGAAGCAGATATTTCCCTGTGCTTACTGCTGTTTATTCCATATGCCGGTATTGGGCTGAAAACGCCTGTTTTGAGACTCTGCACAGAAAGGGTCTGCAGACTGCTGAATCCACACACGGGTTTAACTCTGGAAGTTGAGTGCACACATTGACAACCGTTCTGTTAGGTAGCTGCGTTTTGGATTTAGGAGCAGATATTTCCCTGTGCTTACTGCTGTTTCTTCCATATGCCGGTATTGGGCTGAAAACGCCTGTTTTGAGACTCTGCACAGAAAGGGTCTGCAGACTGCTGAATCCACACACAGCTTTAACTCTGGAAGTTGAGTGCACACATTGACAACCGTTCTGTTAGGTAGCTGCGTTTTGGATTTAGAAGCAGATATTTCCCTGTGCATACTGCTGTTTCTTCCATATGCCGGTATTGGGCTGAAAACGCCTGTTTTGAGACTCTGCACAGAAAGGGTCTGCAGACTGCTGAATCCACACACAGGTTTAACTCTGGAAGTTGAGTGCACACATTGACAAACGTTCTGTTAGGTAGCTGCGTTTTGGATTTAGAAGCAGATATTTCCCTGTGCTTACTGTTGTTTCTTCCATATGCCGGTATTGGGCTGAAAACGCCTGTTTTGAGACTCTGCACAGAAAGGGTCTGCAGACTGCTGAATCCACACACGCGTTTAACTCTGGAAGTTGAGTGCACACATTGACAACCGTTCTGTTAGGTAGCTGCGTTTTGGATTTAGAAGCAGATATTTCCCTGTGCTTACTGCTGTTTCTTCCATATGCCGGTATTGGGCTGAAAACGCCTGTTTTGAGACTCTGCACAGAAAGGGTCTGCAGACTGCTGAATCCACACACGGGTTTAACTCTGGAAGTTGAGTGCACACATTGACAACCGTTCTATTAGGTAGCTGCGTTTTGGATTTAGAAGCAGATATTTCCCAGTGCTTACTGCTGTTTCTTCCATGTGCCGGTATTGGGCTGAAAACGCCTGTTTTGAGACTCTGCACAGAAAGGGTCTGCAGACTGCTGAATCCACACACGGGTTTAACTCTGGAAGTTGAGTGCACACATTGACAACCGTTCTGTTAGGTAGCTGCGTTTTGGATTTAGAAGCAGATATTTCCCTGTGCTTACTGCTGTTTCTTCCATATGCCGGTATTGGGATGAAAACGCCTGTTTTGAGACTCTGCACAGAAAGGGTCTGCAGACTGCTGAATCCACACACGGGTTTAACTCTGGAAGTTGAGTGCACACATTGACAACCGTTCTGTTAGGTAGCTGCGTTTTGGATTTAGAAGCAGATATTTCCCTGTGCTTACTGCTGTTTCTTCCATATGCCGGTATTGGGCTGAAAACGCCTGTTTTGAGACTCTGCACAGAAAGGGTCTGCAGACTGCTGAATCCACACACGGGTTTAACTCTGGAAGTTGAGTGCACACATTGACAACCGTTCTGTTAGGTAGCTGCGTTTTGGATTTAGAAGCAGATATTTCCCTGTGCATACTGCTGTTTCTTCCATATGCCGGTATTGGGCTGAAAACGCCTGTTTTGAGACTCTGCACAGAAAGGGTTTTCAGACTGCTGAATCCACACACGGGTTTAACTCTGGAAGGTGAGTGCACACAATGACAACCGTTCTGTTAGGTAGCTGCGTTTTGGATTTAGAAGCAGATATTTCCCTGTGCTTACTGCTGTTTCTTCCATATGCCGGTATTGGGCTGAAAACGCCTGTTTTGAGACTCTGCACAGAAAGGGTCTGCAGACTGCTGAATCCACACACGGGTTTAACTCTGGAAGTTGAGTGCACACATTGACAACCGTTCTGTTAGGTAGCTGCGTTTTGGATTTAGAAGCAGATATTTCCCAGTGCTTACTGTTGTTTCTTCCATATGCCGGTACTGGGCTGAAAACGCCTGTTTTGAGACTCTGCACAGAAAGGGTCTGCAGACTGCTGAATCCACAAACCGGTTTATCTCTGAAAGTTGAGGGCACACATTGACAACCGTTCTGTTAGGTAGCTGCGTTTTGGATTTAGAAGCAGATATTTCCCAGTGCTTACTGCTGTTTCTTCCATATGCCGGTATTGGGCTGAAAACGCCTGTTTTGAGACTCTGCACAGAAAGGGTCTGCAGACTGCTGAATCCACACACGGGTTTAACTCTGGAAGTTGAGTGCACACATTGACAACCGTTCTGTTAGGTAGCTGCGTTTTGGATTTAGGAGCAGATATTTCCCTGTGCTTACTGCTGTTTCTTCCATATGCCGGTATTGGGCTGAAAACGCCTTTTTTGAGACTCTGCACAGAAAGGGTCTGCAGACTGCTGAATCCACACACGGGTTTAACTCTGGAAGTTGAGTGCACACATTGACAACCGTTCTGTTAGGTAGCTGCGTTTTGGATTTAGAAGCAGATATTTCCCAGTGCTTACTGTTGTTTCTTCCATATGCCGGTACTGGGCTGAAAACGCCTGTTTTGAGACTCTGCACAGAAAGGGTCTGCAGACTGCTGAATCCACAAACGGGTTTATCTCTGAAAGTTGAGGGCACACATTGACAACCGTTCTGTTAGGTAGCTGCGTTTTGGATTTAGAAGCAGATATTTCCCAGTGCTTACTGCTGTTTCTTCCATATGCCGGTATTGGGCTGAAAACGCCTGTTTTGAGACTCTGCAGAGAAAGGGTCTGCAGACTGCTGAATCCACAAACGGGTTTATCTCTGGAAGTTGAGTGCACACATTGACAACCGATTTGTTAGGTTGCTGCGTTTTGGATTTAGAAGCAGATAATTCCCTTTGCTTACTGCTGTTTCTTCCATATGCCGGTATTGGGCTGAAAACGCCTGTTTTGAGACTCTGCATAGAAAGGGTCTGCAGACTGCTGAACCCACACACGGGTTTAACTCTTGAAGTTGAGTGCACACATTGACAACCGTTCTGTTAGGTAGCTGCATTTTGGATTTAGAAGCAGATATTTCCCTGTGCTTACTGCTGTTTCTTCCATATGCCGGTATTGGGCTGAAAACGCCTGTTTTGAGACTCTGCACAGAAAGGGTCTGCAGACTGCTGAATCCACACACGGGTTTAACTCTGGAAGGTGAGTGCACACATTGACAACCGTTCTGTTAGGTAGCTGCGTTTTGGATTTAGAAGCAGATATTTCCCTGTGCTTACTGCTGTTTCTTCCATATGCCGGTATTGGGCTGAAAACGCCTGTTTTGAGACTCTGCACAGAAAGGGTCTGCAGACTGCTGAATCCACACACGGGTTTAACTCTGGAAGTTGAGTGCACACATTGACAACCGTTCTGTTAGGTAGCTGCGTTTTGGATTTAGAAGCAGATATTTCCCTGTGCTTACTGCTGTTTCTTCCATATGCCGGTATCGGGCTGAAAACGCCTGTTTTGAGACTCTGCACCGAAAGGGTCTGCAGACTGCTGAATCCACACACGGGTTTAACTCTGGAAGTTGAGTGCACACATTGACAACCGTTCTGTTAGGTAGCTGCGTTTTGGATTTAGAAGCAGATATTTCCCTGTGCATACTGCTGTTTCTTCCATATGCCGGTATTGGGCTGAAAACGCCTGTTTTGAGACTCTGCACAGAAAGGGTTTGCAGACTGCTGAATCCACACACGGGTTTAACTCTGGAAGGTGAGTGCACACATTGACAACCGTTCTGTTAGGTAGCTGCGTTTTGGATTTAGAAGCAGATATTTCCCTGTGCTTACTGCTGTTTCTTCCATATGCCGGTATTGGGCTGAAAACGCCTGTTTTGAGACTCTGCACAGAAAGGGTCTGCAGACTGCTGAATCCACACACGGGTTTAACTCTGGAAGTTGAGTGCACACATTGACAACCGTTCTGTTAGGTAGCTGCGTTTTGGATTTAGAAGCAGATATTTCCCAGTGCTTACTGTTGTTTCTTCCATATGCCGGTACTGGGCTGAAAACGCCTGTCTTGAGACTCTGCACAGAAAGGGTCTGCAGACTGCTGAATCCACAAACGGGTTTATCTCTGAAAGTTGAGGGCACACATTGACAACCGTTCTGTTAGGTAGCTGCGTTTTGGATTTAGAAGCAGATATTTCCCAGTGCTTACTGCTGTTTCTTCCATATGCCGGTATTGGGCTGAAAACGCCTGTTTTGAGACTCTGCACAGAAAGGGTCTGCAGACTGCTGAATCCACACACGGGTTTAACTCTGGAAGTTGAGTGCACACATTGACAACCGTTCTGTTAGGTAGCTGCGTTTTGGATTTAGGAGCAGATATTTCCCTGTTCTTACTGCTGTTTCTTCCATATGCCGGTATTGGGCTGAAAACGCCTGTATTGAGACTCTGCACAGAAAGGGTCTGCAGACTGCTGAATCCACACACGGGTTTAACTCTGGAAGTTGAGGGCACACATTTACAACCGTTCTGTTAGGTAGCTGCGTTTTGGATTTAGGAGCAGATATTTCCCTGTGCTTACTGCTGTTTCTTCCATATGCCGGTATTGGGCTGAAAACGCGTGTTTTGAGACTCTGCACAGAAAGGGTCTGCAGACTGCTGAATCCACACACAGCTTTAACTCTGGAAGTTGAGTGCACACATTGACAACCGTTCTGTTAGGTAGCTGCGTTTTGGATTTAGAAGCAGATATTTCCCTGTGCATACTGCTGTTTCTTCCATATGCCGGTATTGGGCTGAAAACGCCTGTTTTGAGACTCTGCACAGAAAGGGTCTGCAGACTGCTGAATCCACACACGCGTTTAACTCTGGAAGTTGAGTGCACACATTGACAACCGTTCTGTTAGGTAGCTGCGTTTTGGATTTAGAAGCAGATATTTCCCTGTGCTTACTGCTGTTTCTTCCATATGCCGGTATTGGGCTGAAAACGCCTGTTTTGAGACTCTGCACAGAAAGGGTCTGCAGACTGCTGAATCCACACACGGGTTTAACTCTGGAAGTTGAGTGCACACATTGACAACCGTTCTGTTAGGTAGCTGCGTTTTGGATTTAGAAGCAGATATTTCCCAGTGCTTACTGCTGTTTCTTCCATGTGCCGGTATTGGGCTGAAAACGCCTGTTTTGAGACTCTGCACAGAAAGGGTCTGCAGACTGCTGAATCCACACAGGGTTTAACTCTGGAAGTTGAGTGCACACATTGACAACCGTTCTGTTAGGTAGCTGCGTTTTGGATTTAGAAGCAGATATTTCCCTGTGCTTACTGCTGTTTCTTCCATATGCCGGTATTGGGATGAAAACGCCTGTTTTGAGACTCTGCACAGAAAGGGTCTGCAGACTGCTGAATCCACACACGGGTTTAACTCTGGAAGTTGAGTGCACACATTGACAACCGTTCTGTTAGGTAGCTGCGTTTTGGATTTAGAAGCAGATATTTCCCTGTGCTTACTGCTGTTTCTTCCATATGCCGGTATTGGGCTGAAAACGCGTGTTTTGAGACTCTGCACAGAAAGGGTCTGCAGACTGCTGAATCCACACACGGGTTTAACTCTGGAAGTTGAGTGCACACGTTGACAACCGTTCTGTTAGGTAGCTGCATTTTGGATTTAGAAGCAGATATTTCCCTGTGCATACTGCTGTTTCTTCCATATGCCGGTATTGGGCTGAAAACGCCTGTTTTGAGACTCTGCACAGAAAGGGTTTGCAGACTGCTGAATCCACACACGGGTTTAACTCTGGAAGGTGAGTGCACACATTGACAACCGTTCTGTTAGGTAGCTGCGTTTTGGATTTACAAGCAGATATTTCCCTGTGCTTACTGCTGTTTCTTCCATATGCCAGTATTGGGCTGAAAACGCCTGTTTTGAGACTCTGCACAGAAAGGGTCTGCAGACTGCTGAATCCACACACGGGTTTAACTCTGGAAGTTGAGTGCACACATTGACAACCGTTCTGTTAGGTAGCTGCGTTTTGGATTTAGAAGCAGATATTTCCCAGTGCTTACTGCTGTTTCTTCCATATGCCGGTATTGGGCTGAAAACGCCTGTTTTGAGACTCTGCACAGAAAGGGTCTGCAGACTGCTGAATCCACACACGGGTTTAACTCTGGAAGTTGAGTGCACACATTGACAACCGTTCTGTTAGGTAGCTGCGTTTTGGATTTAGAAGCAGATATTTCCCTGTGCTTACTGCTGTTTCTTCCATATGCCGGTATTGGGCTGAAAACGCCTGTTTTGAGACTCTGCACAGAAAGGGTCTGCAGACTGCTGAATCCACACACGGGTTTAACTCTGGAAGTTGAGTGCACACATTGACAACCGTTCTGTTAGGTAGCTGCGTTTTGGATTTAGAAGCAGATATTTCCCTGTGCTTACTGCTGTTTCTTCCATATGCCGGTATTGGGCTGAAAACGCCTGTTTTGAGACTCTGCACAGAAAGGGTCTGCAGACTGCTGAATCCACACACGGGTTTAACTCTGGAAGTTGAGTGCACACATTGACAACCGTTCTGTTAGGTAGCTGCGTTTTGGATTTAGAAGCAGATATTTCCCTGTGCATACTGCTGTTTCTTCCATATGCCGGTATTGGGCTGAAAACGCCTGTTTTGAGACTCTGCACAGAAAGGGTTTTTAGACTGCTGAATCCACACACGGGTTTAACTCTGGAAGGTGAGTGCACACAATGACAACCGTTCTGTTAGGTAGCTGCGTTTTGGATTTAGAAGCAGATATTTCCCTGTGCTTACTGCTGTTTCTTCCATATGCCGGTATTGGGCTGAAAACGCCTGTTTTGAGACTCTGCACAGAAAGGGTCTGCAGACTGCTGAATCCACACACGGGTTTAACTCTGGAAGTTGAGTGCACACATTGACAACCGTTCTGTTAGGTAGCTGCGTTTTGGATTTAGAAGCAGATATTTCCCAGTGCTTACTGTTGTTTCTTCCATATGCCGGTACTGGGCTGAAAACGCCTGTTTTGAGACTCTGCACAGAAAGGGTCTGCAGACTGCTGAATCCACAAACCGGTTTATCTCTGAAAGTTGAGGGCACACATTGACAACCGTTCTGTTAGGTAGCTGCGTTTTGGATTTAGAAGCAGATATTTCCCAGTGCTTACTGCTGTTTCTTCCATATGCCGGTATTGGGCTGAAAACGCCTGTTTTGAGACTCTGCACAGAAAGGGTCTGCAGACTGCTGAATCCACACACGGGTTTAACTCTGGAAGTTGAGTGCACACATTGACAACCGTTCTGTTAGGAACTGCGTTTTGGATTTAGGAGCAGATATTTCCCTGTGCTTACTGCTGTTTCTTCCATATGCCGGTATTGGGCTGAAAACGCCTTTTTTGAGACTCTGCACAGAAAGGGTCTGCAGACTGCTGAATCCACACACGGGTTTAACTCTGGAAGTTGAGTGCACACATTGACAACCGTTCTGTTAGGTAGCTGCGTTTTGGATTTAGAAGCAGATATTTCCCAGTGCTTACTGTTGTTTCTTCCATATGCCGGTACTGGGCTGAAAACGCCTGTTTTGAGACTCTGCACAGAAAGGGTCTGCAGACTGCTGAATCCACAAACGGGTTTATCTCTGAAAGTTGAGGGCACACATTGACAACCGTTCTGTTAGGTAGCTGCGTTTTGGATTTAGAAGCAGATATTTCCCAGTGCTTACTGCTGTTTCTTCCATATGCCGGTATTGGGCTGAAAACGCCTGTTTTGAGACTCTGCAGAGAAAGGGTCTGCAGACTGCTGAATCCACAAACGGGTTTATCTCTGGAAGTTGAGTGCACACATTGACAACCGATTTGTTAGGTTGCTGCGTTTTGGATTTAGAAGCAGATAATTCCCTTTGCTTACTGCTGTTTCTTCCATATGCCGGTATTGGGCTGAAAACGCCTGTTTTGAGACTCTGCATAGAAAGGGTCTGCAGACTGCTGAACCCACACACGGGTTTAACTCTTGAAGTTGAGTGCACACATTGACAACCGTTCTGTTAGGTAGCTGCGTTTTGGATTTAGAAGCAGATATTTCCCTGTGCTTACTGCTGTTTCTTCCATATGCCGGTATTGGGCTGAAAACGCCTGTTTTGAGACTCTGCACAGAAAGGGTCTGCAGACTGCTGAATCCACACACGGGTTTAACTCTGGAAGGTGAGTGCACACATTGACAACCGTTCTGTTAGGTAGCTGCGTTTTGGATTTAGAAGCAGATATTTCCCTGTGCTTACTGCTGTTTCTTCCATATGCCGGTATTGGGCTGAAAACGCCTGTTTTGAGACTCTGCACAGAAAGGGTCTGCAGACTGCTGAATCCACACACGGGTTTAACTCTGGAAGTTGAGTGCACACATTGACAACCGTTCTGTTAGGTAGCTGCGTTTTGGATTTAGAAGCAGATATTTCCCTGTGCTTACTGCTGTTTCTTCCATATGCCGGTATCGGGCTGAAAACGCCTGTTTTGAGACTCTGCACCGAAAGGGTCTGCAGACTGCTGAATCCACACACGGGTTTAACTCTGGAAGTTGAGTGCACACATTGACAACCGTTCTGTTAGGTAGCTGCGTTTTGGATTTAGAAGCAGATATTTCCCTGTGCATACTGCTGTTTCTTCCATATGCCGGTATTGGGCTGAAAACGCCTGTTTTGAGACTCTGCACAGAAAGGGTTTGCAGACTGCTGAATCCACACACGGGTTTAACTCTGGAAGGTGAGTGCACACATTGACAACCGTTCTGTTAGGTAGCTGCGTTTTGGATTTAGAAGCAGATATTTCCCTGTGCTTACTGCTGTTTCTTCCATATGCCGGTATTGGGCTGAAAACGCCTGTTTTGAGACTCTGCACAGAAAGGGTCTGCAGACTGCTGAATCCACACACGGGTTTAACTCTGGAAGTTGAGTGCACACATTGACAACCGTTCTGTTAGGTAGCTGCGTTTTGGATTTAGAAGCAGATATTTCCCAGTGCTTACTGTTGTTTCTTCCATATGCCGGTACTGGGCTGAAAACGCCTGTCTTGAGACTCTGCACAGAAAGGGTCTGCAGACTGCTGAATCCACAAACGGGTTTATCTCTGAAAGTTGAGGGCACACATTGACAACCGTTCTGTTAGGTAGCTGCGTTTTGGATTTAGAAGCAGATATTTCCCAGTGCTTACTGCTGTTTCTTCCATATGCCGGTATTGGGCTGAAAACGCCTGTTTTGAGACTCTGCACAGAAAGGGTCTGCAGACTGCTGAATCCACACACGGGTTTAACTCTGGAAGTTGAGTGCACACATTGACAACCGTTCTGTTAGGTAGCTGCGTTTTGGATTTAGGAGCAGATATTTCCCTGTTCTTACTGCTGTTTCTTCCATATGCCGGTATTGGGCTGAAAACGCCTGTATTGAGACTCTGCACAGAAAGGGTCTGCAGACTGCTGAATCCACACACGGGTTTAACTCTGGAAGTTGAGGGCACACATTTACAACCGTTCTGTTAGGTAGCTGCGTTTTGGATTTAGGAGCAGATATTTCCCTGTGCTTACTGCTGTTTCTTCCATATGCCGGTATTGGGCTGAAAACGCGTGTTTTGAGACTCTGCACAGAAAGGGTCTGCAGACTGCTGAATCCACACACAGCTTTAACTCTGGAAGTTGAGTGCACACATTGACAACCGTTCTGTTAGGTAGCTGCGTTTTGGATTTAGAAGCAGATATTTCCCTGTGCATACTGCTGTTTCTTCCATATGCCGGTATTGGGCTGAAAACGCCTGTTTTGAGACTCTGCACAGAAAGGGTCTGCAGACTGCTGAATCCACACACGCGTTTAACTCTGGAAGTTGAGTGCACACATTGACAACCGTTCTGTTAGGTAGCTGCGTTTTGGATTTAGAAGCAGATATTTCCCTGTGCTTACTGCTGTTTCTTCCATATGCCGGTATTGGGCTGAAAACGCCTGTTTTGAGACTCTGCACAGAAAGGGTCTGCAGACTGCTGAATCCACACACGGGTTTAACTCTGGAAGTTGAGTGCACACATTGACAACCGTTCTGTTAGGTAGCTGCGTTTTGGATTTAGAAGCAGATATTTCCCAGTGCTTACTGCTGTTTCTTCCATGTGCCGGTATTGGGCTGAAAACGCCTGTTTTGAGACTCTGCACAGAAAGGGTCTGCAGACTGCTGAATCCACACAGGGTTTAACTCTGGAAGTTGAGTGCACACATTGACAACCGTTCTGTTAGGTAGCTGCGTTTTGGATTTAGAAGCAGATATTTCCCTGTGCTTACTGCTGTTTCTTCCATATGCCGGTATTGGGATGAAAACGCCTGTTTTGAGACTCTGCACAGAAAGGGTCTGCAGACTGCTGAATCCACACACGGGTTTAACTCTGGAAGTTGAGTGCACACATTGACAACCGTTCTGTTAGGTAGCTGCGTTTTGGATTTAGAAGCAGATGTTTCCCTGTGCTTACTGCTGTTTCTTCCATATGCCGGTATTGGGCTGAAAACGCGTGTTTTGAGACTCTGCACAGAAAGGGTCTGCAGACTGCTGAATCCACACACGGGTTTAACTCTGGAAGTTGAGTGCACACGTTGACAACCGTTCTGTTAGGTAGCTGCATTTTGGATTTAGAAGCAGATATTTCCCTGTGCATACTGCTGTTTCTTCCATATGCCGGTATTGGGCTGAAAACGCCTGTTTTGAGACTCTGCACAGAAAGGGTTTGCAGACTGCTGAATCCACACACGGGTTTAACTCTGGAAGGTGAGTGCACACATTGACAACCGTTCTGTTAGGTAGCTGCGTTTTGGATTTACAAGCAGATATTTCCCTGTGCTTACTGCTGTTTCTTCCATATGCCAGTATTGGGCTGAAAACGCCTGTTTTGAGACTCTGCACAGAAAGGGTCTGCAGACTGCTGAATCCACACACGGGTTTAACTCTGGAAGTTGAGTGCACACATTGACAACCGTTCTGTTAGGTAGCTGCGTTTTGGATTTAGAAGCAGATATTTCCCAGTGCTTACTGCTGTTTCTTCCATATGCCGGTATTGGGCTGAAAACGCCTGTTTTGAGACTCTGCACAGAAAGGGTCTGCAGACTGCTGAATCCACACACGGGTTTAACTCTGGAAGTTGAGTGCACACATTGACAACCGTTCTGTTAGGTAGCTGCGTTTTGGATTTAGAAGCAGATATTTCCCTGTGCTTACTGCTGTTTCTTCCATATGCCGGTATTGGGCTGAAAACGCCTGTTTTGAGACTCTGCACAGAAAGGGTCTGCAGACTGCTGAATCCACACACGGGTTTAACTCTGGAAGTTGAGTGCACACATTGACAACCGTTCTGTTAGGTAGCTGCGTTTTGGATTTAGAAGCAGATATTTCCCTGTGCTTACTGCTGTTTCTTCCATATGCCGGTATTGGGCTGAAAACGCCTGTTTTGAGACTCTGCACAGAAAGGGTCTGCAGACTGCTGAATCCACACACGGGTTTAACTCTGGAAGTTGAGTGCACACATTGACAACCGTTCTGTTAGGTAGCTGCGTTTTGGATTTAGAAGCAGATATTTCCCTGTGCATACTGCTGTTTCTTCCATATGCCGGTATTGGGCTGAAAACGCCTGTTTTGAGACTCTGCACAGAAAGGGTTTTTAGACTGCTGAATCCACACACGGGTTTAACTCTGGAAGGTGAGTGCACACAATGACAACCGTTCTGTTAGGTAGCTGCGTTTTGGATTTAGAAGCAGATATTTCCCTGTGCTTACTGCTGTTTCTTCCATATGCCGGTATTGGGCTGAAAACGCCTGTTTTGAGACTCTGCACAGAAAGGGTCTGCAGACTGCTGAATCCACACACGGGTTTAACTCTGGAAGTTGAGTGCACACATTGACAACCGTTCTGTTAGGTAGCTGCGTTTTGGATTTAGAAGCAGATATTTCCCAGTGCTTACTGTTGTTTCTTCCATATGCCGGTACTGGGCTGAAAACGCCTGTTTTGAGACTCTGCACAGAAAGGGTCTGCAGACTGCTGAATCCACAAACCGGTTTATCTCTGAAAGTTGAGGGCACACATTGACAACCGTTCTGTTAGGTAGCTGCGTTTTGGATTTAGAAGCAGATATTTCCCAGTGCTTACTGCTGTTTCTTCCATATGCCGGTATTGGGCTGAAAACGCCTGTTTTGAGACTCTGCACAGAAAGGGTCTGCAGACTGCTGAATCCACACACGGGTTTAACTCTGGAAGTTGAGTGCACACATTGACAACCGTTCTGTTAGGAACTGCGTTTTGGATTTAGGAGCAGATATTTCCCTGTGCTTACTGCTGTTTCTTCCATATGCCGGTATTGGGCTGAAAACGCCTTTTTTGAGACTCTGCACAGAAAGGGTCTGCAGACTGCTGAATCCACACACGGGTTTAACTCTGGAAGTTGAGTGCACACATTGACAACCGTTCTGTTAGGTAGCTGCGTTTTGGATTTAGAAGCAGATATTTCCCAGTGCTTACTGTTGTTTCTTCCATATGCCGGTACTGGGCTGAAAACGCCTGTTTTGAGACTCTGCACAGAAAGGGTCTGCAGACTGCTGAATCCACAAACGGGTTTATCTCTGAAAGTTGAGGGCACACATTGACAACCGTTCTGTTAGGTAGCTGCGTTTTGGATTTAGAAGCAGATATTTCCCAGTGCTTACTGCTGTTTCTTCCATATGCCGGTATTGGGCTGAAAACGCCTGTTTTGAGACTCTGCAGAGAAAGGGTCTGCAGACTGCTGAATCCACAAACGGGTTTATCTCTGGAAGTTGAGTGCACACATTGACAACCGATTTGTTAGGTTGCTGCGTTTTGGATTTAGAAGCAGATAATTCCCTTTGCTTACTGCTGTTTCTTCCATATGCCGGTATTGGGCTGAAAACGCCTGTTTTGAGACTCTGCATAGAAAGGGTCTGCAGACTGCTGAACCCACACACGGGTTTAACTCTTGAAGTTGAGTGCACACATTGACAACCGTTCTGTTAGGTAGCTGCGTTTTGGATTTAGAAGCAGATATTTCCCTGTGCTTACTGCTGTTTCTTCCATATGCCGGTATTGGGCTGAAAACGCCTGTTTTGAGACTCTGCACAGAAAGGGTCTGCAGACTGCTGAATCCACACACGGGTTTAACTCTGGAAGGTGAGTGCACACATTGACAACCGTTCTGTTAGGTAGCTGCGTTTTGGATTTAGAAGCAGATATTTCCCTGTGCTTACTGCTGTTTCTTCCATATGCCGGTATTGGGCTGAAAACGCCTGTTTTGAGACTCTGCACAGAAAGGGTCTGCAGACTGCTGAATCCACACACGGGTTTAACTCTGGAAGTTGAGTGCACACATTGACAACCGTTCTGTTAGGTAGCTGCGTTTTGGATTTAGAAGCAGATATTTCCCTGTGCTTACTGCTGTTTCTTCCATATGCCGGTACTGGGCTGAAAACGCCTGTTTTGAGACTCTGCACCGAAAGGGTCTGCAGACTGCTGAATCCACAAACGGGTTTAACTCTGGAAGTTGAGTGCACACATTGACAACCGTTCTGTTAGGTAGCTGCGTTTTGGATTTAGAAGCAGATATTTCCCTGTGCATACTGCTGTTTCTTCCATATGCCGGTAGTTGGCTGAAAACGCCTGTTTTGAGACTCTGCACAGAAAGGGTTTGCAGACTGCTGAATCCACACACGGGTTTAACTCTGGAAGGTGAGTGCACACATTGACAACCGTTCTGTTAGGTAGCTGCGTTTTGGATTTAGAAGCAGATATTTCCCTGTGCTTACTGCTGTTTCTTCCATATGCCGGTATTGGGCTGAAAACGCCTGTTTTGAGACTCTGCACAGAAAGGGTCTGCAGACTGCTGAATCCACACACGGGTTTAACTCTGGAAGTTAAGTGCACACATTGACAACCGTTCTGTTAGGTAGCTGCGTTTTGGATTTAGAAGCAGATATTTCCCAGTGCTTACTGTTGTTTCTTCCATATGCCGGTACTGGGCTGAAAACGCCTGTCTTGAGACTCTGCACAGAAAGGGTCTGCAGACTGCTGAATCCACAAACGGGTTTATCTCTGAAAGTTGAGGGCACACATTGACAACCGTTCTGTTAGGTAGCTGCGTTTTGGATTTAGAAGCAGATATTTCCCAGTGCTTACTGCTGTTTCTTCCATATGCCGGTATTGGGCTGAAAACGCCTGTTTTGAGACTCTGCACAGAAAGGGTCTGCAGACTGCTGAATCCACACACGGGTTTAACTCTGGAAGTTGAGTGCACACATTGACAACCGTTCTGTTAGGTAGCTGCGTTTTGGATTTAGGAGCAGATATTTCCCTGTTCTTACTGCTGTTTCTTCCATATGCCGGTATTGGGCTGAAAACGCCTGTATTGAGACTCTGCACAGAAAGGGTCTGCAGACTGCTGAATCCACACACGGGTTTAACTCTGGAAGTTGAGGGCACACATTGACAACCGTTCTGTTAGGTAGCTGCGTTTTGGATTTAGGAGCAGATATTTCCCTGTGCTTACTGCTGTTTCTTCCATATGCCGGTATTGGGCTGAAAACGCGTGTTTTGAGACTCTGCACAGAAAGGGTCTGCAGACTGCTGAATCCACACACAGCTTTAACTCTGGAAGTTGAGTGCACACATTGACAACCGTTCTGTTAGGTAGCTGCGTTTTGGATTTAGAAGCAGATATTTCCCTGTGCATACTGCTGTTTCTTCCATATGCCGGTATTGGGCTGAAAACGCCTGTTTTGAGACTCTGCACAGAAAGGGTCTGCAGACTGCTGAATCCACACACAGGTTTAACTCTGGAAGTTGAGTGCACACATTGACAACCGTTCTGTTAGGTAGCTGCATTTTGGATTTAGAAGCAGATATTTCCCAGTGCTTACTGTTGTTTCTTCCATATGCCGGTACTGGGCTGAAAACGCCTGTTTTGAGACTCTGCACAGAAAGGGTCTGCAGACTGCTGAATCCACAAACGGGTTTATCTCTGAAAGTTGAGGGCACACATTGACAACCGTTCTGTTAGGTAGCTGCGTTTTGGATTTAGAAGCAGATATTTCCCAGTGCTTACTGCTGTTTCTTCCATATGCCGGTATTGGGCTGAAAACGCCTGTTTTGAGACTCTGCACAGAAAGGGTCTGCAGACTGCTGAATCCACACACGGGTTTAACTCTGGAAGTTGAGTGCACACATTGACAACCGTTCTGTTAGGTAGCTGCGTTTTGGATTTAGAAGCAGATATTTCCCTGTGCATACTGCTGTTTCTTCCATATGCCGGTATTGGGCTGAAAACGCCTGTTTTGAGACTCTGCACAGAAAGGGTTTGCAGACTGCTGAATCCACACACGGGTTTAACTCTGGAAGGTGAGTGCACACATTGACAACCGTTCTGTTAGGTAGCTGCGTTTTGGATTTAGAAGCAGATATTTCCCTGTGCTTACTGCTGTTTCTTCCATATGCCGGTATTGGGCTGAAAACGCCTGTTTTGAGACTCTGCACAGAAAGGGTCTGCAGACTGCTGAATCCACACACGGGTTTAACTCTGGAAGTTGAGTGCACACATTGACAACCGTTCTGTTAGGTAGCTGCGTTTTGGATTTAGAAGCAGATATTTCCCAGTGCTTACTGTTGTTTCTTCCATATGCCGGTACTGGGCTGAAAACGCCTGTTTTGAGACTCTGCACAGAAAGGGTCTGCAGACTGCTGAATCCACAAACGGGTTTATCTCTGAAAGTTGAGGGCACACATTGACAACCGTTCTGTTAGGTAGCTGCGTTTTGGATTTAGAAGCAGATATTTCCCAGTGCTTACTGCTGTTTCTTCCATATGCCGGAATTATGCTGAAAACACCTGTTTTGAGACTCTGCACAGAAAGGGTCTGCAGACTGCTGAATCCACACACGGGTTTAACTCTGGAAGTTGAGGGCACACATTGACAACCGTTCTGTTAGGTAGCTGCGTTTTGGATTTAGGAGCAGATATTTCCCTGTTCTTACTGCTGTTTCTTCCATATGCCGGTATTGGGCTGAAAACGCGTGTTTTGAGACTCTGCACAGAAAGGGTCTGCAGACTGCTGAATCCACACACAGCTTTAACTCTGGAAGTTGAGTGCACACATTGACAACCGTTCTGTTAGGTAGCTGCGTTTTGGATTTAGAAGCAGATATTTCCCTGTGCATACTGCTGTTTCTTCCATATGCCGGTATTGGGCTGAAAACGCCTGTTTTGTGACTCTGCACCGAAAGGGTTTGCAGACTGCTGAATCCACACACGGGTTTAACTCTGGAAGGTGAGTGCACACATTGACAACCGTTCTGTTAGGTAGCTGCGTTTTGGATTTAGAAGCATATATTTCCCAGTGCTTACTGCTGTTTCTTCCATATGCCGGTATTGGGCTGAAAACGCCTGTTTTGAGACTCTGCACAGAAAGGGTCTGCAGACTGCTGAATCCACACACGGGTTTAACTCTGGAAGTTGAGTGCACACATTGACAACCGTTCTGTTAGGTAGCTGCGTTTTGGATTTAGAAGCAGATATTTCCCAGTGCTTACTGTTGTTTCTTCCATATGCCGGTACTGGGCTGAAAACGCCTGTTTTGAGACTCTGCACAGAAAGGGTCTGAAGACTGCTGAATCCACAAACGGGTTTATCTCTGAAAGTTGAGGGCACACATTGACAACCGTTCTGTTAGGTAGCTGCGTTTTGGATTTAGAAGCAGATATTTCCCAGTGCTTACTGCTGTTTCTTCCATATGCCGGTATTGGGCTGAAAACGCCTGTTTTGAGACTCTGCACAGAAAGGGTCTGCAGACTGCTGAATCCACACACGGGTTTAACTCTGGAAGTTGAGTGCACACATTGACAACCGTTCTGTTAGGTAGCTGCGTTTTGGATTTAGGAGCAGATATTTCCCTGTGCTTACTGCTGTTTCTTCCATATGCCGGTATTGGGCTGAAAACGCCTGTTTTGAGACTCTGCACAGAAAGGGTCTGCAGACTGCTGAATCCACACACAGCTTTAACTCTGGAAGCTGAGTGCACACATTGACAACCGTCCTGTTAGGTAGCTGCGTTTTGGATTTAGAAGCAGATATTTCCCTGTGCATACTGCTGTTTCTTCCATATGCCGGTATTGGGCCGAAAACGCCTGTTTTGAGAAGCTGCACAGAAAGGGTCTGCAGACTGCTGAATCCACACACACGTTTAACTCTGGAAGTTGAGTGCACACATTGACAACCGTTCTGTTAGGGAGCTGCGTTTTGGATTTAGAAGCAGATATTTCCCTGTGCTTACTGCTGTTTCTTCCATATGCCGGAATTATGCTGAAAACACCTGTTTTGAGACTCTGCACAGAAAGGGTCTGCAGACTGCTGAATCCACACACGGGTTTAACTCTGGAAGTTGAGGGCACACATTGACAACCGTTCTGTTAGGTAGCTGCGTTTTGGATTTAGGAGCAGATATTTCCCTGTTCTTACTGCTGTTTCTTCCATATGCCGGTATTGGGCTGAAAACGCGTGTTTTGAGACTCTGCACAGAAAGGGTCTGCAGACTGCTGAATCCACACACGGGTTTAACTCTGGAAGTTGAGTGCACACATTGACAACCGTTCTGTTAGGTAGCTGCGTTTTGGATTTAGAAGCAGATATTTCCCAGTGCTTACTGTTGTTTCTTCCATATGCCGGTACTGGGCTGAAAACGCCTGTCTTGAGACTCTGCACAGAAAGGGTCTGCAGACTGCTGAATCCACAAACGGGTTTATCTCTGAAAGTTGAGGGCACACATTGACAACCGTTCTGTTAGGTAGCTGCGTTTTGGATTTAGAAGCAGATATTTCCCAGTGCTTACTGCTGTTTCTTCCATATGCCGGTATTGGGCTGAAAACGCCTGTTTTGAGACTCTGCACAGAAAGGGTCTGCAGACTGCTGAATCCACACACGGGTTTAACTCTGGAAGTTGAGTGCACACATTGACAACCGTTCTGTTAGGTAGCTGCGTTTTGGATTTAGGAGTGGATATTTCCCTGTGCTTACTGCTGTTTCTTCCATATGCCGGTATTGGGCTGAAAACGCCTTTTTTGAGACTCTGCACAGAAAGGGTCTGCAGACTGCTGAATCCACACACGGGTTTAACTCTGGAAGGTGAGTGCACACATTGACAACCGTTCTGTTAGGTAGCTGCGTTTTGGATTTGGAAGCAGATATTTCCCAGTGCTTACTGTTGTTTCTTCCATATGCCGGTACTGGGCTGAAAACGCCTGTTTTGAGGCTCTGCACAGAAAGGGTCTGCAGACTGCTGAATCCACAAACGGGTTTAACTCTGAAAGTTGAGGGCACACATTGACAACCGTTCTGTTAGGTAGCTGCGTTTTGGATTTAGAAGCAGATAATTCCCTGTGCTTACTGCTGTTTCTTCCATATGCCGGTATTGGGCTGAAAACGCCTGTTTTGAGACTCTGCACAGAAAGGGTCTGCAGACTGCTGAATCCACACACAGGTTTAACTCTGGAAGTTGATTGCACACATTGACAACCGTTCTGTTAGGTAGCTGCGTTTTGGATTTAGAAGCAGATATTTCCCAGTGCTTACTTCTGTTTCTTCCATATGCCGGTATTGGGCTGAAAACGCCTGTTTTGAGACTCTGCACAGAAAGGGTCTGCAGACTGCTGAATCCACACACGGGTTTAACTCTGGAAGTTGAGTGCACACATTGACAACCGTTCTGTTAGGTAGCTGCGTTTTGGATTTAGAAGCAGATATTTCCCTGTGCTTACTGCTGTTTCTTCCATATGCCGGTATTGGGCTGAAAACGCCTGTTTTGAGACTCTGCACAGAAAGGGTCTGCAGACTGCTGAATCCACACACGGGTTTAACTCTGGAAGTTGAGTGCACACATTGACAACCGTTCTGTTAGGTAGCTGCGTTTTGGATTTAGAAGCAGATATTTACCTGTGCATACTGCTGTATCTTCCATATGCCGGTTTTGGGCTGAAAATGCCTGTTTTGAGACTCTGCACAGAAAGGGTTTGCAGACTGCTGAATCCACACACGGGTTTACCTCTGGAAGGTGAGTGCACACATTGACAACCGTTCTGTTAGGTAGCTGCGTTTTGGATTTAGAAGCAGATATTTCCCAGTGCTTACTGTTGTTTCTTCCATATGCCGGTACTGGGCTGAAAACGCCTGTTTTGAGACTCTGCACAGAAAGGGTCTGCAGACTGCTGAATCCACAAACGGGTTTATCTCTGAAAGTTGAGGGCACACATTGACAACCGTTCTGTTAGGTAGCTGCGTTTTGGATTTAGAAGCAGATATTTCCCAGTGCTTACTGCTGTTTCTTCCATATGCCGGTATTGGGCTGAAAACGCCTGTTTTGAGACTCTGCACAGAAAGGGTCTGCAGACTGCTGAATCCACACACGGGTTTAACTCTGGAAGTTGAGTGCACACATTGACAACCGTTCTGTTAGGTAGCTGCGTTTTGGATTTAGAAGCAGATATTTCCCTGTGCATACTGCTGTTTCTTCCATATGCCGGTATTGGGCTGAAAACGCCTGTTTTGAGACTCTGCACAGAAAGGGTCTGCAGACTGCTGAATCCACACACGGGTTTAACTCTGGAAGGTGAGTGCACACATTGACAACCGTTCTGTTAGGTAGCTGCGTTTTGGATTTAGAAGCAGATATTTCCCAGTGCTTACTGTTGTTTCTTCCATATGCCGGTACTGGGCTGAAAACGCCTGTTTTGAGACTCTGCACAGAAAGGGTCTGCAGACTGCTGAATCCACAAACGGGTTTATCTCTGAAAGTTGAGGGCACACATTGACAACCGTTCTGTTAGGTAGCTGCGTTTTGGATTTAGAAGCAGATATTTCCCAGTGCTTACTGCTGTTTCTTCCATATGCCGGTATTGGGCTGAAAACGCCTGTTTTGAGACTCTGCACAGAAAGGGTCTGCAGACTGCTGAATCCACACACGGGTTTAACTCTGGAAGTTGAGTGCACACATTGACAACCGTTCTGTTAGGTAGCTGCGTTTTGGATTTAGAAGCAGATATTTCCCAGTGCTTACTGTTGTTTCTTCCATATGCCGGTACTGGGCTGAAAACGCCTGTTTTGAGACTCTGCACAGAAAGGGTCTGCAGACTGCTGAATCCACAAACGGGTTTATCTCTGAAAGTTGAGGGCACACATTGACAACCGTTCTGTTAGGTAGCTGCGTTTTGGATTTAGAAGCAGATATTTCCCAGTGCTTACTGCTGTTTCTTCCATATGCCGGAATTATGCTGAAAACACCTGTTTTGAGACTCTGCACAGAAAGGGTCTGCAGACTGCTGAATCCACACACGGGTTTAACTCTGGAAGTTGAGGGCACACATTGACAACCGTTCTGTTAGGTAGCTGCGTTTTGGATTTAGGAGCAGATATTTCCCTGTTCTTACTGCTGTTTCTTCCATATGCCGGTATTGGGCTGAAAACGCGTGTTTTGAGACTCTGCACAGAAAGGGTCTGCAGACTGCTGAATCCACACACAGCTTTAACTCTGGAAGTTGAGTGCACACATTGACAACCGTTCTGTTAGGTAGCTGCGTTTTGGATTTAGAAGCAGATATTTCCCTGTGCATACTGCTGTTTCTTCCATATGCCGGTATTGGGCTGAAAACGCCTGTTTTGTGACTCTGCACCGAAAGGGTTTGCAGACTGCTGAATCCACACACGGGTTTAACTCTGGAAGGTGAGTGCACACATTGACAACCGTTCTGTTAGGTAGCTGCGTTTTGGATTTAGAAGCAGATATTTCCCAGTGCTTACTGCTGTTTCTTCCATATGCCGGTATTGGGCTGAAAACGCCTGTTTTGAGACTCTGCACAGAAAGGGTCTGCAGACTGCTGAATCCACACACGGGTTTAACTCTGGAAGTTGAGTGCACACATTGACAACCGTTCTGTTAGGTAGCTGCGTTTTGGATTTAGAAGCAGATATTTCCCAGTGCTTACTGTTGTTTCTTCCATATGCCGGTACTGGGCTGAAAACGCCTGTTTTGAGACTCTGCACAGAAAGGGTCTGAAGACTGCTGAATCCACAAACGGGTTTATCTCTGAAAGTTGAGGGCACACATTGACAACCGTTCTGTTAGGTAGCTGCGTTTTGGATTTAGAAGCAGATATTTCCCAGTGCTTACTGCTGTTTCTTCCATATGCCGGTATTGGGCTGAAAACGCCTGTTTTGAGACTCTGCACAGAAAGGGTCTGCAGACTGCTGAATCCACACACGGGTTTAACTCTGGAAGTTGAGTGCACACATTGACAACCGTTCTGTTAGGTAGCTGCGTTTTGGATTTAGGAGCAGATATTTCCCTGTGCTTACTGCTGTTTCTTCCATATGCCGGTATTGGGCTGAAAACGCCTGTTTTGAGACTCTGCACAGAAAGGGTCTGCAGACTGCTGAATCCACACACAGCTTTAACTCTGGAAGCTGAGTGCACACATTGAAAACCGTCCTGTTAGGTAGCTGCGTTTTGGATTTAGAAGCAGATATTTCCCTGTGCATACTGCTGTTTCTTCCATATGCCGGTATTGGGCCGAAAACGCCTGTTTTGAGAAGCTGCACAGAAAGGGTCTGCAGACTGCTGAATCCACACACACGTTTAACTCTGGAAGTTGAGTGCACACATTGACAACCGTTCTGTTAGGTAGCTGCGTTTTGGATTTAGAAGCAGATATTTCCCTGTGCTTACTGCTGTTTCTTCCATATGCCGGAATTATGCTGAAAACACCTGTTTTGAGACTCTGCACAGAAAGGGTCTGCAGACTGCTGAATCCACACACGGGTTTAACTCTGGAAGTTGAGGGCACACATTGACAACCGTTCTGTTAGGTAGCTGCGTTTTGGATTTAGGAGCAGATATTTCCCTGTTCTTACTGCTGTTTCTTCCATATGCCGGTATTGGGCTGAAAACGCGTGTTTTGAGACTCTGCACAGAAAGGGTCTGCAGACTGCTGAATCCACACACAGCTTTAACTCTGGAAGTTGAGTGCACACATTGACAACCGTTCTGTTAGGTAGCTGCGTTTTGGATTTAGAAGCAGATATTTCCCTGTGCATACTGCTGTTTCTTTCATATGCCGGTATTGGGCTGAAAACGCCTGTTTTGAGACTCTGCACAGAAAGGGTCTGCAGACTGCGGAATCCACACACAGGTTTAACTCTGGAAGTTGAGTGCACACATTGACAACCGTTCTGTTAGGTAGCTGCGTTTTGGATTTAGAAGCAGATATTTCCCTGTGCTTACTGCTGTTTCTTCCATATGCCGGTATTGGGCTGAAAACGCCTGTTTTGAGAATCTGCACAGAAAGGGTCTGCAGACTGCTGAATCCACACACGGGTTTAACTCTGGAAGTTGAGTGCACACATTGACAACCGTTCTGTTAGGTAGCTGCGTTTTGGATTTAGAAGCAGATATTTCCCAGTGCTTACTGTTGTTTCTTCCATATGCCGGTACTGGGCTGAAAACGCCTGTTTTGAGACTCTGCACAGAAAGGGTCTGCAGACTGCTGAATCCACAAACGGGTTTATCTCTGAAAGTTGAGGGCACACATTGACAACCGTTCTGTTAGGTAGCTGCGTTTTGGATTTAGAAGCAGATATTTCCCAGTGCTTACTGCTGTTTCTTCCATATGCCGGTATTGGGCTGAAAACGCCTGTTTTGAGACTCTGCACAGAAAGGGTCTGCAGACTGCTGAATCCACACACGGGTTTAACTCTGGAAGTTGAGTGCACACATTGACAACCGTTCTGTTAGGTAGCTGCGTTTTGGATTTAGAAGCAGATATTTCCCTGTGCATACTGCTGTTTCTTCCATATGCCGGTATTGGGCTGAAAACGCCTGTTTTGAGACTCTGCACAGAAAGGGTTTGCAGACTGCTGAATCCACACACGGGTTTAACTCTGGAAGGTGAGTGCACACATTGACAACCGTTCTGTTAGGTAGCTTCGTTTTGGATTTAGAAGCAGATATTTCCCTGTGCTTACTGCTGTTTCTTCCATATGCCGGTATTGGGCTGAAAACGCCTGTTTTGAGACTCTGCACAGAAAGGGTCTGCAGACTGCTGAATCCACACACGGGTTTAACTCTGGAAGTTGAGTGCACACATTGACAACCGTTCTGTTAGGTAGCTGCGTTTTGGATTTAGAAGCAGATATTTCCCAGTGCTTACTGTTGTTTCTTCCATATGCCGGTACTGGGCTGAAAACGCCTGTCTTGAGACTCTGCACAGAAAGGGTCTGCAGACTGCTGAATCCACAAACGGGTTTATCTCTGAAAGTTGAGGGCACACATTGACAACCGTTCTGTTAGGTAGCTGCGTTTTGGATTTAGAAGCAGATATTTCCCAGTGCTTACTGCTGTTTCTTCCATATGCCGGTATTGGGCTGAAAACGCCTGTTTTGAGACTCTGCACAGAAAGGGTCTGCAGACTGCTGAATCCACACACGGGTTTAACTCTGGAAGTTGAGTGCACACATTGACAACCGTTCTGTTAGGTAGCTGCGTTTTGGATTTAGGAGTGGATATTTCCCTGTGCTTACTGCTGTTTCTTCCATATGCCGGTATTGGGCTGAAAACGCCTTTTTTGAGACTCTGCACAGAAAGGGTCTGCAGACTGCTGAATCCACACACGGGTTTAACTCTGGAAGGTGAGTGCACACATTGACAACCGTTCTGTTAGGTAGCTGCGTTTTGGATTTAGAAGCAGATATTTCCCAGTGCTTACTGTTGTTTCTTCCATATGCCGGTACTGGGCTGAAAACGCCTGTTTTGAGGCTCTGCACAGAAAGGGTCTGCAGACTGCTGAATCCACAAACGGGTTTAACTCTGAAAGTTGAGGGCACACATTGACAACCGTTCTGTTAGGTAGCTGCGTTTTGGATTTAGAAGCAGATATTTCCCAGTGCTTACTGCTGTTTCTTCCATATGCCGGTATTGGGCTGAAAACGCCTGTTTTGAGACTCTGCACAGAAAGGGTCTGCAGACTGCTGAATCCACACACGGGTTTAACTCTGGAAGTTGAGGGCACACATTGACAACCGTTCTGTTAGGTAGCTGCGTTTTGGATTTAGGAGCAGATATTTCCCTGTTCTTACTGCTGTTTCTTCCATATGCCGGTATTGGGCTGAAAACGCGTGTTTTGAGACTCTGCACAGAAAGGGTCTGCAGACTGCTGAATCCACACACAGCTTTAACTCTGGAAGTTGAGTGCACACATTGACAACCGTTCTGTTAGGTAGCTGCGTTTTGGATTTAGAAGCAGATATTTCCCTGTGCATACTGCTGTTTCTTTCATATGCCGGTATTGGGCTGAAAACGCCTGTTTTGAGACTCTGCACAGAAAGGGTCTGCAGACTGCGGAATCCACACACAGGTTTAACTCTGGAAGTTGAGTGCACACATTGACAACCGTTCTGTTAGGTAGCTGCGTTTTGGATTTAGAAGCAGATATTTCCCTGTGCTTACTGCTGTTTCTTCCATATGCCGGTATTGGGCTGAAAACGCCTGTTTTGAGAATCTGCACAGAAAGGGTCTGCAGACTGCTGAATCCACACACGGGTTTAACTCTGGAAGTTGAGTGCACACATTGACAACCGTTCTGTTAGGTAGCTGCGTTTTGGATTTAGAAGCAGATATTTCCCAGTGCTTACTGTTGTTTCTTCCATATGCCGGTACTGGGCTGAAAACGCCTGTTTTGAGACTCTGCACAGAAAGGGTCTGCAGACTGCTGAATCCACAAACGGGTTTATCTCTGAAAGTTGAGGGCACACATTGACAACCGTTCTGTTAGGTAGCTGCGTTTTGGATTTAGAAGCAGATATTTCCCAGTGCTTACTGCTGTTTCTTCCATATGCCGGTATTGGGCTGAAAACGCCTGTTTTGAGACTCTGCACAGAAAGGGTCTGCAGACTGCTGAATCCACACACGGGTTTAACTCTGGAAGTTGAGTGCACACATTGACAACCGTTCTGTTAGGTAGCTGCGTTTTGGATTTAGAAGCAGATATTTCCCTGTGCATACTGCTGTTTCTTCCATATGCCGGTATTGGGCTGAAAACGCCTGTTTTGAGACTCTGCACAGAAAGGGTTTGCAGACTGCTGAATCCACACACGGGTTTAACTCTGGAAGGTGAGTGCACACATTGACAACCGTTCTGTTAGGTAGCTTCGTTTTGGATTTAGAAGCAGATATTTCCCTGTGCTTACTGCTGTTTCTTCCATATGCCGGTATTGGGCTGAAAACGCCTGTTTTGAGACTCTGCACAGAAAGGGTCTGCAGACTGCTGAATCCACACACGGGTTTAACTCTGGAAGTTGAGTGCACACATTGACAACCGTTCTGTTAGGTAGCTGCGTTTTGGATTTAGAAGCAGATATTTCCCAGTGCTTACTGTTGTTTCTTCCATATGCCGGTACTGGGCTGAAAACGCCTGTCTTGAGACTCTGCACAGAAAGGGTCTGCAGACTGCTGAATCCACAAACGGGTTTATCTCTGAAAGTTGAGGGCACACATTGACAACCGTTCTGTTAGGTAGCTGCGTTTTGGATTTAGAAGCAGATATTTCCCAGTGCTTACTGCTGTTTCTTCCATATGCCGGTATTGGGCTGAAAACGCCTGTTTTGAGACTCTGCACAGAAAGGGTCTGCAGACTGCTGAATCCACACACGGGTTTAACTCTGGAAGTTGAGTGCACACATTGACAACCGTTCTGTTAGGTAGCTGCGTTTTGGATTTAGGAGTGGATATTTCCCTGTGCTTACTGCTGTTTCTTCCATATGCCGGTATTGGGCTGAAAACGCCTTTTTTGAGACTCTGCACAGAAAGGGTCTGCAGACTGCTGAATCCACACACGGGTTTAACTCTGGAAGGTGAGTGCACACATTGACAACCGTTCTGTTAGGTAGCTGCGTTTTGGATTTAGAAGCAGATATTTCCCAGTGCTTACTGTTGTTTCTTCCATATGCCGGTACTGGGCTGAAAACGCCTGTTTTGAGGCTCTGCACAGAAAGGGTCTGCAGACTGCTGAATCCACAAACGGGTTTAACTCTGAAAGTTGAGGGCACACATTGACAACCGTTCTGTTAGGTAGCTGCGTTTTGGATTTAGAAGCAGATAATTCCCTGTGCTTACTGCTGTTTCTTCCATATGCCGGTATTGGGCTGAAAACGCCTGTTTTGAGACTCTGCACAGAAAGGGTCTGCAGACTGCTGAATCCACACACAGGTTTAACTCTGGAAGTTGATTGCACACATTGACAACCGTTCTTTTAGGTAGCTGCGTTTTGGATTTAGAAGCAGATATTTCCCAGTGCTTACTTCTGTTTCTTCCATATGCCGGTATTGGGCTGAAAACGCCTGTTTTGAGACTCTGCACAGAAAGGGTCTGCAGACTGCTGAATCCACACACGGGTTTAACTCTGGAAGTTGAGTGCACACATTGACAACCGTTCTGTTAGGTAGCTGCGTTTTGGATTTAGAAGCAGATATTTACCTGTGCATACTGCTGTATCTTCCATATGCCGGTTTTGGGCTGAAAATGCCTGTTTTGAGACTCTGCACAGAAAGGGTTTGCAGACTGCTGAATCCACACACGGGTTTAACTCTGGAAGGTGAGTGCACACATTGACAACCGTTCTGTTAGGTAGCTGCGTTTTGGATTTAGAAGCAGATATTTCCCAGTGCTTACTGTTGTTTCTTCCATATGCCGGTACTGGGCTGAAAACGCCTGTTTTGAGACTCTGCACAGAAAGGGTCTGCAGACTGCTGAATCCACAAACGGGTTTATCTCTGAAAGTTGAGGGCACACATTGACAACCGTTCTGTTAGGTAGCTGCGTTTTGGATTTAGAAGCAGATATTTCCCAGTGCTTACTGCTGTTTCTTCCATATGCCGGTATTGGGCTGAAAACGCCTGTTTTGAGACTCTGCACAGAAAGGGTCTGCAGACTGCTGAATCCACACACGGGTTTAACTCTGGAAGTTGAGTGCACACATTGACAACCGTTCTGTTAGGTAGCTGCGTTTTGGATTTAGAAGCAGATATTTCCCTGTGCATACTGCTGTTTCTTCCATATGCCGGTATTGGGCTGAAAACGCCTGTTTTGAGACTCTGCACAGAAAGGGTTTGCAGACTGCTGAATCCACACACGGGTTTAACTCTGGAAGGTGAGTGCACACATTGACAACCGTTCTGTTAGGTAGCTTCGTTTTGGATTTAGAAGCAGATATTTCCCTGTGCTTACTGCTGTTTCTTCCATATGCCGGTATTGGGCTGAAAACGCCTGTTTTGAGACTCTGCACAGAAAGGGTCTGCAGACTGCTGAATCCACACACGGGTTTAACTCTGGAAGTTGAGTGCACACATTGACAACCGTTCTGTTAGGTAGCTGCGTTTTGGATTTAGAAGCAGATATTTCCCAGTGCTTACTGTTGTTTCTTCCATATGCCGGTACTGGGCTGAAAACGCCTGTCTTGAGACTCTGCACAGAAAGGGTCTGCAGACTGCTGAATCCACAAACGGGTTTATCTCTGAAAGTTGAGGGCACACATTGACAACCGTTCTGTTAGGTAGCTGCGTTTTGGATTTAGAAGCAGATATTTCCCTGTGCTTAGTGCTGTTTCTTCCATATGCCGGTATTGGGCTGAAAACGCCTGTTTTGAGACTCTGCACAGAAAGGGTCTGCAGACTGCTGAATCCACACACGGGTTTAACTCTGGAAGTTGAGTGCACACATTGACAACCGTTCTGTTAGGTAGCTGCGTTTTGGATTTAGGAGTGGATATTTCCCTGTGCTTACTGCTGTTTCTTCCATATGCCGGTATTGGGCTGAAAACGCCTTTTTTGAGACTCTGCACAGAAAGGGTCTGCAGACTGCTGAATCCACACACGGGTTTAACTCTGGAAGGTGAGTGCACACATTGACAACCGTTCTGTTAGGTAGCTGCGTTTTGGATTTAGAAGCAGATATTTCCCAGTGCTTACTGTTGTTTCTTCCATATGCCGGTACTGGGCTGAAAACGCCTGTTTTGAGGCTCTGCACAGAAAGGGTCTGCAGACTGCTGAATCCACAAACGGGTTTATCTCTGAAAGTTGAGGGCACACATTGACAACCGTTCTGTTAGGTAGCTGCGTTTTGGATTTAGAAGCAGATAATTCCCTGTGCTTACTGCTGTTTCTTCCATATGCCGGTATTGGGCTGAAAACGCCTGTTTTGAGACTCTGCACAGAAAGGGTCTGCAGACTGCTGAACCCACACACGGGTTTAACTCTGGAAGTTGAGTGCACACATTGACAACCGTTCTGTTAGGTAGCTGCGTTTTGGATTTAGAAGCAGATATTTCCCTGTGCTTACTGCTGTTTCTTCCATATGCCGGTATTGGGCTGAAAACGCCTGTTTTGAGACTCTGCACAGAAAGGGTCTGCAGACTGCTGAATCCACACACGCGTTTAACTCTGGAAGTTGAGTGCACACATTGACAACCGTTCTGTTAGGTAGCTGCGTTTTGGATTTAGAGGCAGATATTTCCCAGTGCTTACTGCTGTTTCTTCCATATGCCGGTATTGGGCTGAAAACGCCTGTTTTGAGACTCTGCACAGAAAGGGTCTGCAGACTGCTGAATCCACACACGGGTTTAACTCTGGAAGTTGAGTGCACACATTGACAACCGTTCTGTTAGGTAGCTGCGTTTTGGATTTAGAAGCAGATATTTCCCAGTGCTTACTGCTGTTTCTTCCATATGCCGGTATTGGGCTGAAAACGCCTTTTTTGAGACTCTGCACAGAAAGGGTCTGCAGACTGCTGAATCCACAATCGGGTTTATCTCTGAAAGTTGAGGGCACACATTGACAACCGTTCTGTTAGGTAGCTGCGTTTTGGATTTAGAAGCAGATATTTCCCAGTGCTTACTGCTGTTTCTTCCATATGTCGGTATTGGGCTGAAAACGCCTGTTTTGAGACTCTTCACAGAAAGGGTCTGCAGACTGCTGAATCCACACACGGGTTTAACTCTGGAAGTTGAGTGCACACATTGACAACCGTTCTGTTAGGTAGCTGCGTTTTGGATTTAGAAGCAGATATTTCCCTGTGCTTACTGCTGTTTCTTCCTTATGCCGGTATTGGGCTGAAAACGCCTGTTTTTAGACTCTGCACAGAAAGGGTCTGCAGACTGCTGAATCCACACACGGGTTTAACTCTGGAAGTTGAGTGCACACATTGACAACCGTTCTGTTAGGTAGCTGCGTTTTGGATTTAGAAGCAGATATTTCCCAGTGCTTACTGTTGTTTCTTCCATATGCCGGTACTGGGCTGAAAACGCCTGTTTTGAGACTCTGCACAGAAAGGGTCTGCAGACTGCTGAATCCAAAAACGGGATTATCTCTGAAAGTTGAGGGCACACATTGACAACCGTTCTGTTAGGTAGCTGCGTTTTGGATTTAGAAGCAGATATTTCCCTGTGCTTACTGCTGTTTCTTCCATATGCCGGTATTGGGCTGAAAACGCCTGTTTTGAGACTCTGCACAGAAAGGGCCTGCAGACTGCTGAATCCACACACGCGTTTAACTCTGGAAGTTGAGTGCACACATTGACAACCGTTCTGTTAGGTAGCTGCGTTTTGGATTTAGAGGCAGATATTTCCCAGTGCTTACTGCTGTTTCTTCCATATGCCGGTATTGGGCTGAAAACGCCTGTTTTGAGACTCTGCACAGAAAGGGTCTGCAGACTGCTGAATCCACACACGGGTTTAACTCTGGAAGTTGAGTGCACACATTGACAACCGTTCTGTTAGGTAGCTGCGTTTTGGATTTAGAAGCAGATATTTCCCAGTGCTTACTGCTGTTTCTTCCATATGCCGGTATTGGGCTGAAAACGCCTGTTTTGAGACTCTGCACAGAAAGGGTCTGCAGACTGCTGAATCCACACACGGGTTTAACTCTGGAAGTTGAGTGCACACATTGACAACCGTTCTGTTAGGTAGCTGCGTTTTGGATTTAGAAGCAGATATTTCCCTGTGCTTACTGCTGTTTCTTCCATATGCCGGTATTGGGCTGAAAACGCCTGTTTTGAGACTCTGCACAGAAAGGGTCTGCAGACTGCTGAATCCACACAGGGGTTTAAGTCTGGAAGTTGAGTGCACACATTGACAACCGTTCTGTTAGGTAGCTGCGTTTTGGATTTAGAAGCAGATATTTCCCTGTGCTTACTGTTGTTTCTTCCATATGCCGGTACTGGGCTGAAAACGCCTGTTTTGAGACTCTGCACAGAAAGGGTCTGCAGACTGCTGAATCCACACACGGGTTTAACTCTGGAAGTTGAGTGCACACATTGACAACCGTTCTGTTAGGTAGCTGCGTTTTGGATTTAGAAGCAGATATTCCCCGGGGTTACTGCTGTTTCTTCCATATGCCGGTATTGGGCTGAAAACGCCTGTTTTGAGACTCTGCACAGAAAGGGTCTGCAGACTGCTGAATCCACACACGGGTTTAACTCTGGAAGTTGAGTGCACACATTGACAACCGTTCTGTTAGGTAGCTGCGTTTTGGATTTAGAAGCAGATATTTCCCTGTGCATACTGCTGTTTCTTCCATATGCCGGTATTGGGCTGAAAACGCCTGTTTTGAGACTCTGCACAGAAAGGGTTTGCAGACTGCTGAATCCACACACGGGTTTAACTCTGGAAGGTGAGTGCACACATTGACAACCGTTCTGTTAGGTAGCTGCGTTTTGGATTTAGAAGCAGATATTTCCCTGTGCTTACTGCTGTTTCTTCCATATGCCGGTATTGGGATGAAAACGCCTGTTTTGAGACTCTGCACAGAAAGGGTCTGCAGACTGCTGAATCCACACACGGGTTTAACTCTGGAAGTTGAGTGCACACATTGACAACCGTTCTGTTAGGTAGCTGCGTTTTGGATTTAGAAGCAGATATTTCCCTGTGCATACTGCTGTTTCTTCCATATGCCGGTATTGGGCTGAAAACGCCTGTTTTGAGACTCTGCACAGAAAGGGTTTGCAGACTGCTGAATCCACACACGGGTTTAACTCTGGAAGGTGAGTGCACTCATTGACAACCGTTCTGTTAGGTAGCTGCGTTTTGGATTTAGAAGCAGATATTTCCCTGTGCTTACTGCTGTTTCTTCCATATGCCGGTATTGGGCTGAAAACGCCTGTTTTGAGACTCTGCACAGAAAGGGTCTGCAGACTGCTGAATCCACACACGGGTTTAACTCTGGAAGTTGAGTGCACACATTGACAACCGTTCTGTTAGGTAGCTGCGTTTTGGATTTAGAAGCAGATATTTCCCAGTGCTTACTGCTGTTTCTTCTTATGCCGGTATTGGGCTGAAAACGCCTGTTTTGAGACTCTGCACAGAAAGGGTCTGCAGACTGCTGAATCCACACACGGGTTTACCTCTGGAAGTTGAGTGCACACATTGACAACCGTTCTGTTAGGTAGCTGCGTTTTGGATTTAGAAGCAGATATTTCCCTGTGCTTACTGCTGTTTCTTCCATATGCCGGTATTGGGCTGAAAACGCCTGTTTTGAGACTCTGCACAGAAAGGGTCTGCAGACTGCTGAATCCACACACGGGTTTAACTCTGGAAGTTGAGTGCACACATTGACAACCGTTCATTTAGGTAGCTGCGTTTTGGATTTAGAAGCAGATATTTCCCTGTGCTTACTGCTGTTTCTTCCATCTGCCGGTATTGGGCTGAAAACGCCTGTTTTGAGACTCTGCACAGAAAGGGTCTGCAGACTGCTGAATCCACACACGGGTTTAACTCTGGAAGTTGAGTGCACACATTGACAACCGTTCTGTTAGGTAGCTGCGTTTTGGATTTAGAAGCACATATTTCCCTGTGCATACTGCTGTTTCTTCCATATGCCGGTATTGGGCTGAAAACGCCTGTTTTGAGACTCTGCACAGAAAGGGTTTGCAGACTGCTGAATCCACACACGGGTTTAACTCTGGAAGGTGAGTGCACACATTGACAACCGTTCTGTTAGGTAGCTGCGTTTTGGATTTAGAAGCAGATATTTCCCTGTGCTTACTGCTGTTTCTTCCATATGCCGGTATTGGGCTGAAAACGCCTGTTTTGAGACTCTGCACAGAAAGGGTCTGCAGACTGCTGAATCCACACAGGGGTTTAACTCTGGAAGTTGAGTGCACACATTGACAACCGTTCTGTTAGGTAGCTGCGTTTTGGATTTAGAAGCAGATATTTCCCAGTGCTTACTGCTGTTTCTTCCATATGCCGGTACTGGGCTGAAAACGCCTGTTTTGAGACTTTGCACAGAAAGGGTCTGCAGACTGCTGAATCCACACACGGGTTTAACTCTGGAAGTTGAGTGCACACATTGACAACCGTTCTGTTAGGTAGCTGCGTTTTGGATTTAGAAGCAGATATTTCCCTGTGCATACTGCTGTTTCTTCCATATGCCGGTACTGGGCTGAAAACGCCTGTTTTGAGACTCTGCACAGAAAGGGTTTGCAGACTGCTGAATCCACACACGGGTTTAACTCTGGAAGGTGAGTGCACTCATTGACAACCGTTCTGTTAGTTAGCTGCGTTTTGGATTTAGAAGCAGATATTTCCCTGTGCTTACTGCTGTTTCTTCCATATGCCGGTATTGGGCTGAAAACGCCTGTTTTGAGACTCTGCACAGAAAGGGTCTGCAGACTGCTGAATCCACACACGGGTTTAACTCTGGAAGTTGAGTGCACACATTGACAACCGTTCTGTTAGGTAGCTGCGTTTTGGATTTAGAAGCAGATATTTCCCAGTGCTTACTGCTGTTTCTTCTTATGCCGGTATTGGGCTGAAAACGCCTGTTTTGAGACTCTGCACAGAAAGGGTCTGCAGACTGCTGAATCCACACACGGGTTTAACTCTGGAAGTTGAGTGCACACATTGACAACCGTTCTGTTAGGTAGCTGCGTTTTGGATTTAGAAGCAGATATTTCCCTGTGCTTACTGCTGTTTCTTCCATATGCCGGTATTGGGCTGAAAACGCCTGTTTTGAGACTCTGCACAGAAAGGGTCTGCAGACTGCTGAATCCACACACGGGTTTAACTCTGGAAGTTGAGTGCACACATTGACAACCGTTCTGTTAGGTAGCTGCGTTTTGGATTTAGAAGCAGATATTTCCCTGTGCTTACTGCTGTTTCTTCCATATGCCGGTATTGGGCTGAAAACGCCTCTTTTTAGACTCTGCACAGAAAGGGTCTGCAGACTGCTGAATCCACACACGGGTTTAACTCTGGAAGTTGAGTGCACACATTGACAACCGTTCTGTTAGGTAGCTGCGTTTTGGATTTAGAAGCAGATATTTCCCAGTGCTTACTGCTGTTTCTTCCATATGCCGGTACTGGGCTGAAAACGCCTGTTTTGAGACTCTGCACAGAAAGGGTCTGCAGACTGCTGAATCCACAAACGGGTTTATCTCTGAAAGTTGAGTGCACACATTGACAACCGTTCTGTTAGGTAGCTGCGTTTTGGATTTAGAAGCAGATATTTCCCAGTGCTTACTGCTGTTTCTTCCATATGCCGGTATTGGGCTGAAAACGCCTGTTTTTAGACTCTGCACAGAAAGGGTCTGCAGACTGCTGAATCCACACACGGGTTTAACTCTGGAAGTTGAGTGCACACATTGACAACCGTTCTGTTAGGTAGCTGCGTTTTGGATTTAGAAGCAGATATTTCCCTGTGCATACTGCTGTTTCTTCCATATGCCGGTATTGGGCTGAAAACGCCTGTTTTGAGACTCTGCACAGAAAGGGTTTGCAGACTGCTGAATCCACACACGGGTTTAACTCTGGAAGGTGAGTGCACACATTGACAACCGTTCTGTTAGGTAGCTGCGTTTTGGATTTAGAAGCAGATATTTCCCTGTGCTTACTGCTGTTTCTTCCATATGCCGGTATTGGGCTGAAAACGCCTGTTTTGAGACTCTGCACAGAAAGGGTCTGCAGACTGCTGAATCCACACACGGGTTTAACTCTGGAAGGTGAGTGCACACATTGACAACCGTTCTGTTAGGTAGCTGCGTTTTGGATTTAGAAGCAGATATTTCCCAGTGCTTACTGTTGTTTCTTCCATATGCCGGTACTGGGCTGAAAACGCCTGTTTTGAGACGCTGCACAGAAAGGATCTGCAGACTGCTGAATCCACAAACCGGTTTATCTCTGAAAGTTGAGGGCACACATAGACAACCGTTCTGTTAGGTAGCTGCGTTTTGGATTTAGAAGCAGATATTTCCCAGTGCTTACTGCTGTTTCTTCCATATGCCGGTATTGGGCTGAAAACGCCTGTTTTGAGACTCTGCACAGAAAGGGTCTGCAGACTGCTGAATCCACACACGGGTTTAACTCTGGAAGTTGAGTGCACACATTGACAACCGTTCTGTTAGGTAGCTTCGTTTTGGATTTAGGAGTGGATATTTCCCTGTGCTTACTGCTGTTTCTTCCATATGCCGGTATTGGGCTGAAAACGCCTTTTTTGAGACTCTGCACAGAAAGGGTCTGCAGACTGCTGAATCCACACACGGGTTTAACTCTGGAAGTTGAGTGCACACATTGACAACCGTTCTGTTAGGTAGCTGCGTTTTGGATTTAGAAGCAGATATTTCCCAGTGCTTACTGTTGTTTCTTCCATATGCCGGTACTGGGCTGAAAACGCCTGTTTTGAGACTCTGCACAGAAAGGGTCTGCAGACTGCTGAATCCACAAACGGGTTTACCTCTGAAAGTTGAGGGCACACATTGACAACCGTTCTGTTAGGTAGCTGCGTTTTGGATTTAGAAGCAGATATTTCCCAGTGCTTACTGCTGTTTCTTCCATATGCCGGTATTGGGCTGAAAACGCCTGTTTTGAGACTCTGCAGAGAAAGGGTCTGCAGACTGCTGAATCCACAAACGGGTTTATCTCTGGAAGTTGAGTGCACACATTGACAACCGATTTGTTAGGTTGCTGCGTTTTGGATTTAGAAGCAGATAATTCCCTTTGCTTACTGCTGTTTCTTCCATATGCCGGTATTGGGCTGAAAACGCCTGTTTTGAGACTCTGCACAGAAAGGGTCTGCAGACTGCTGAATCCACACACGGGTTTAACTCTGGAAGTTGAGTGCACACATTGACAACCGTTCTGTTAGGTAGCTGCGTTTTGGATTTAGAAGCAGATATTTCCCTGTGCTTACTGCTGTTTCTTCCATATGCCGGTATTGGGCTGAAAACGCCTGTTTTGAGACTCTGCACAGAAAGGGTCTGCAGACTGCTGAATCCACACACGGGTTTAACTCTGGAAGTTGAGTGCACACATTGACAACCGTTCTGTTAGGTAGCTGCGTTTTGGATTTAGAAGCAGATATTTCCCTGTGCATACTGCTGTTTCTTCCATATGCCGGTATTGGGCTGAAAACGCCTGTTTTGAGACTCTGCACAGAAAGGGTTTGCAGACTGCTGAATCCACACACGGGTTTAACTCTGGAAGGTGAGTGCACTCATTGACAACCGTTCTGTTAGGTAGCTGCGTTTTGGATTTAGAAGCAGATATTTCCCTGTGCTTACTGCTGTTTCTTCCATATGCCGGTATTGGGCTGAAAACGCCTGTTTTGAGACTCTGCACAGAAAGGGTCTGCAGACTGCTGAATCCACACACGGGTTTAACTCTGGAAGTTGAGTGCACACATTGACAACCGTTCTGTTAGGTAGCTGCGTTTTGGATTTAGAAGCAGATATTTCCCAGTGCTTACTGCTGTTTCTTCTTATGCCGGTATTGGGCTGAAAACGCCTGTTTTGAGACTCTGCACAGAAAGGGTCTGCAGACTGCTGAATCCACACACGGGTTTAACTCTGCAAGTTGAGTGCACACATTGACAACCGTTCTGTTAGGTAGCTGCGTTTTGGATTTAGAAGCAGATATTTCCCTGTGCTTACTGCTGTTTCTTCCATATGCCGGTATTGGGCTGAAAACGCCTGTTTTGAGACTCTGCACAGAAAGGGTCTGCAGACTGCTGAATCCACACACGGGTTTAACTCTGGAAGTTGAGTGCACACATTGACAACCGTTCTGTTAGGTAGCTGCGTTTTGGATTTAGAAGCAGATATTTCCCTGTGCTTACTGCTGTTTCTTCCATATGCCGGTATTGGGCTGAAAACGCCTGTTTTGAGACTCTGCACAGAAAGGGTCTGCAGACTGCTGAATCCACACACGGGTTTAACTCTGGAAGTTGAGTGCACACATTGACAACCGTTCTGTTAGGTAGCTGCGTTTTGGATTTAGAAGCAGATATTTCCCTGTGCAAACAGCTGTTTCTTCCATATGCCGGTATTGGGCTGAAAACGCCTGTTTTGAGACTCTGCACAGAAAGGGTTTGCAGACTGCTGAATCCACACACGGGTTTAACTCTGGAAGGTGACTGCACACATTGACAACCGTTCTGTTAGGTAGCTGCGTTTTGGATTTAGAAGCAGATATTTCCCTGTGCTTACTGCTGTTTCTTCCATATGCCGGTATTGGGCTGAAAACGCCTCTTTTTAGACTCTGCACAGAAAGGGTCTGCAGACTGCTGAATCCACACACGGGTTTAACTCTGGAAGTTGAGTGCACACATTGACAACCGTTCTGTTAGGTAGCTGCGTTTTGGATTTAGAAGCAGATATTTCCCAGTGCTTACTGCTGTTTCTTCCATATGCCGGTACTGGGCTGAAAACGCCTGTCTTGAGACTCTGCACAGAAAGGGTCTGCAGACTGCTGAATCCACAATCGGGTTTATCTCTGAAAGTTGAGTGCACACATTGACAACCGTTCTGTTAGGTAGCTGCGTTTTGGATTTAGAAGCAGATATTTCCCAGTGCTTACTGCTGTTTCTTCCATATGCCGGTATTGGGCTGAAAACGCCTGTTTTTAGACTCTGCACAGAAAGGGTCTGCAGACTGCTGAATCCACACACGGGTTTAACTCTGGAAGTTGAGTGCACACATTGACAACCGTTCTGTTAGGTAGCTGCGTTTTGGATTTAGAAGCAGATATTTCCCTGTGCATACTGCTGTTTCTTCCATATGCCGGTATTGGGCTGAAAACGCCTGTTTTGAGACTCTGCACAGAAAGGGTTTGCAGACTGCTGAATCCACACACGGGTTTAACTCTGGAAGGTGAGTGCACACATTGACAACCTTTCTGTTAGGTAGCTGCGTTTTGGATTTAGACGCAGATATTTCCCTGTGCTTACTGCTGTTTCTTCCATATGCCGGTATTGGGCTGAAAACGCCTGTTTTGAGACTCTGCACAGAAAGGGTCTGCAGACTGCTGAATCCACACACGGGTTTAACTCTGGAAGTTGAGTGCACACATTGACAACCGTTCTGTTAGGTAGCTGCGTTTTGGATTTAGAAGCAGATATTTCCCAGTGCTTACTGTTGTTTCTTCCATATGCCGGTACTGGGCTGAAAACGCCTGTTTTGAGACTCTGCACAGAAAGGGTCTGCAGACTGCTGAATCCACAAACCGGTTTATCTCTGAAAGTTGAGGGCACACATTGACAACCGTTCTGTTAGGTAGCTGCGTTTTGGATTTAGAAGCAGATATTTCCCAGTGCTGCTGCTGTTTCTTCCATATGCCGGTATTGGGCTGAAAACGCCTGTTTTGAGACTCTGCACAGAAAGGGTCTGCAGACTGCTGAATCCACACACGGGTTTAACTCTGGAAGTTGAGTGCACACATTGACAACCGTTCTGTTAGGTAGCTGCGTTTTGGATTTAGGAGCAGATATTTCCCTGTGCTTACTGCTGTTTCTTCCATATGCCGGTATTGGGCTGAAAACGCCTTTTTTGAGACTCTGCACAGAAAGGGTCTGCAGACTGCTGAATCCACACACGGGTTTAACTCTGAAAGTTGAGTGCACACATTGACAACCGTTCTGTTAGGTAGCTGCGTTTTGGATTTAGAAGCAGATATTTCCCAGTGCTTACTGCTGTTTCTTCCATATGCCGGTATTGGGCTGAAAACGCCTGTTTTTAGACTCTGCACAGAAAGGGTCTGCAGACTGCTGAATCCACACACGGGTTTAACTCTGGAAGTTGAGTGCACACATTGACAACCGTTCTGTTAGGTAGCTGCGTTTTGGATTTAGAAGCAGATATTTCCCTGTGCATACTGCTGTTTCTTCCATATGCCGGTATTGGGCTGAAAACGCCTGTTTTGAGACTCTGCACAGAAAGGGTTTGCAGACTGCTGAATCCACACACGGGTTTAACTCTGGAAGGTGAGTGCACACATTGACAACCGTTCTGTTAGGTAGCTGCGTTTTGGATTTAGAAGCAGATATTTCCCTGTGCTTACTGCTGTTTCTTCCATATGCCGGTATTGGGCTGAAAACGCCTGTTTTGAGACTCTGCACAGAAAGGGTCTGCAGACTGCTGAATCCACACACGGGTTTAACTCTGGAAGGTGAGTGCACACATTGACAACCGTTCTGTTAGGTAGCTGCGTTTTGGATTTAGAAGCAGATATTTCCCAGTGCTTACTGTTGTTTCTTCCATATGCCGGTACTGGGCTGAAAACGCCTGTTTTGAGACGCTGCACAGAAAGGATCTGCAGACTGCTGAATCCACACACGGGTTTAACTCTGGAAGTTGAGTGCACACATTGACAACCGTTCTGTTAGGTAGCTGCGTTTTGGATTTAGAAGCAGATATTTCCCAGTGCTTACTGCTGTTTCTTCCATATGCCGGTATTGGGCTGAAAACGCCTGTTTTGAGACTCTGCACAGAAAGGGTCTGCAGACTGCTGAATCCACACACGGGTTTAACTCTGGAAGTTGAGTGCACACATTGACAACCGTTCTGTTAGGTAGCTTCGTTTTGGATTTAGGAGTGGATATTTCCCTGTGCTTACTGCTGTTTCTTCCATATGCCGGTATTGGGCTGAAAACGCCTTTTTTGAGACTCTGCACAGAAAGGGTCTGCAGACTGCTGAATCCACACACGGGTTTAACTCTGGAAGTTGAGTGCACACATTGACAACCGTTCTGTTAGGTAGCTGCGTTTTGGATTTAGAAGCAGATATTTCCCTGTGCTTACTGCTGTTTCTTCCATATGCCGGTATTGGGCTGAAAACGCCTGTTTTGAGACTCTGCACAGAAAGGGTCTGCAGACTGCTGAATCCACACACGGGTTTAACTCTGGAAGTTGAGTGCACACATTGACAACCGTTCTGTTAGGTAGCTGCGTTTTGGATTTAGAAGCAGATATTTCCCTGTGCTTACTGCTGTTTCTTCCATATGCCGGTATTGGGCTGAAAACGCCTGTTTTGAGACTCTGCACAGAAAGGGTCTGCAGACTGCTGAATCCACACACGGGTTTAACTCTGGAAGTTGAGTGCACACATTGACAACCGTTCTGTTAGGTAGCTGCGTTTTGGATTTAGAAGCAGATATTTCCCTGTGCTTACTGCTGTTTCTTCCATATGCCGGTATTGGGCTGAAAACGCCTGTTTTGAGACTCTGCACAGAAAGGGTCTGCAGACTGCTGAATCCACACACGGGTTTAACTCTGGAAGTTGAGTGCACACATTGACAACCGTTCTGTTAGGTAGCTGCGTTTTGGATTTAGAAGCAGATATTTCCCTGTGCATACTGCTGTTTCTTCCATATGCCGGTATTGGGCTGAAAACGCCTGTTTTGAGACTCTGCACAGAAAGGGTTTGCAGACTGCTGAATCCACACACGGGTTTAACTCTGGAAGGTGAGTGCACTCATTGACAACCGTTCTGTTAGGTAGCTGCGTTTTGGATTTAGAAGCAGATATTTCCCTGTGCTTACTGCTGTTTCTTCCATATGCCGGTATTGGGCTGAAAACGCCTGTTTTGAGACTCTGCACAGAAAGGGTCTGCAGACTGCTGAATCCACACACGGGTTTAACTCTGGAAGTTGAGTGCACACATTGACAACCGTTCTGTTAGGTAGCTGCGTTTTGGATTTAGAAGCAGATATTTCCCAGTGCTTACTGCTGTTTCTTCTTATGCCGGTATTGGGCTGAAAACGCCTGTTTTGAGACTCTGCACAGAAAGGGTCTGCAGACTGCTGAATCCACACACGGGTTTAACTCTGCAAGTTGAGTGCACACATTGACAACCGTTCTGTTAGGTAGCTGCGTTTTGGATTTAGAAGCAGATATTTCCCTGTGCTTACTGCTGTTTCTTCCATATGCCGGTATTGGGCTGAAAACGCCTGTTTTGAGACTCTGCACAGAAAGGGTCTGCAGACTGCTGAATCCACACACGGGTTTAACTCTGGAAGTTGAGTGCACACATTGACAACCGTTCTGTTAGGTAGCTGCGTTTTGGATTTAGAAGCAGATATTTCCCTGTGCTTACTGCTGTTTCTTCCATATGCCGGTATTGGGCTGAAAACGCCTGTTTTGAGACTCTGCACAGAAAGGGTCTGCAGACTGCTGAATCCACACACGGGTTTAACTCTGGAAGTTGAGTGCACACATTGACAACCGTTCTGTTAGGTAGCTGCGTTTTGGATTTAGAAGCAGATATTTCCCTGTGCAAACAGCTGTTTCTTCCATATGCCGGTATTGGGCTGAAAACGCCTGTTTTGAGACTCTGCACAGAAAGGGTTTGCAGACTGCTGAATCCACACACGGGTTTAACTCTGGAAGGTGACTGCACACATTGACAACCGTTCTGTTAGGTAGCTGCGTTTTGGATTTAGAAGCAGATATTTCCCTGTGCTTACTGCTGTTTCTTCCATATGCCGGTATTGGGCTGAAAACGCCTCTTTTAGACTCTGCACAGAAAGGGTCTGCAGACTGCTGAATCCACACACGGGTTTAACTCTGGAAGTTGAGTGCACACATTGACAACCGTTCTGTTAGGTAGCTGCGTTTTGGATTTAGAAGCAGATATTTCCCAGTGCTTACTGCTGTTTCTTCCATATGCCGGTACTGGGCTGAAAACGCCTGTCTTGAGACTCTGCACAGAAAGGGTCTGCAGACTGCTGAATCCACAATCGGGTTTATCTCTGAAAGTTGAGTGCACACATTGACAACCGTTCTGTTAGGTAGCTGCGTTTTGGATTTAGAAGCAGATATTTCCCAGTGCTTACTGCTGTTTCTTCCATATGCCGGTATTGGGCTGAAAACGCCTGTTTTTAGACTCTGCACAGAAAGGGTCTGCAGACTGCTGAATCCACACACGGGTTTAACTCTGGAAGTTGAGTGCACACATTGACAACCGTTCTGTTAGGTAGCTGCGTTTTGGATTTAGAAGCAGATATTTCCCTGTGCATACTGCTGTTTCTTCCATATGCCGGTATTGGGCTGAAAACGCCTGTTTTGAGACTCTGCACAGAAAGGGTTTGCAGACTGCTGAATCCACACACGGGTTTAACTCTGGAAGGTGAGTGCACACATTGACAACCTTTCTGTTAGGTAGCTGCGTTTTGGATTTAGACGCAGATATTTCCCTGTGCTTACTGCTGTTTCTTCCATATGCCGGTATTGGGCTGAAAACGCCTGTTTTGAGACTCTGCACAGAAAGGGTCTGCAGACTGCTGAATCCACACACGGGTTTAACTCTGGAAGTTGAGTGCACACATTGACAACCGTTCTGTTAGGTAGCTGCGTTTTGGATTTAGAAGCAGATATTTCCCAGTGCTTACTGTTGTTTCTTCCATATGCCGGTACTGGGCTGAAAACGCCTGTTTTGAGACTCTGCACAGAAAGGGTCTGCAGACTGCTGAATCCACAAACCGGTTTATCTCTGAAAGTTGAGGGCACACATTGACAACCGTTCTGTTAGGTAGCTGCGTTTTGGATTTAGAAGCAGATATTTCCCAGTGCTGCTGCTGTTTCTTCCATATGCCGGTATTGGGCTGAAAACGCCTGTTTTGAGACTCTGCACAGAAAGGGTCTGCAGACTGCTGAATCCACACACGGGTTTAACTCTGGAAGTTGAGTGCACACATTGACAACCGTTCTGTTAGGTAGCTGCGTTTTGGATTTAGGAGCAGATATTTCCCTGTGCTTACTGCTGTTTCTTCCATATGCCGGTATTGGGCTGAAAACGCCTTTTTTGAGACTCTGCACAGAAAGGGTCTGCAGACTGCTGAATCCACACACGGGTTTAACTCTGGAAGTTGAGTGCACACATTGACAACCGTTCTGTTAGGTAGCTGCGTTTTGGATTTAGAAGCAGATATTTCCCAGTGCTTACTGTTGTTTCTTCCATATGCCGGTACTGGGCTGAAAACGCCTGTTTTGAGACTCTGCACAGAAAGGGTCTGCAGACTGCTGAACCCACACACGGGTTTAACTCTGGAAGTTGAGTGCACACATTGACAACCGTTCTGTTAGGTAGCTGCGTTTTGGATTTAGAAGCAGATATTTCCCTGTGCTTACTGCTGTTTCTTCCATATGCCGGTATTGGGCTGAAAACGCCTCTTTTTAGACTCTGCACAGAAAGGGTCTGCAGACTGCTGAATCCACACACGGGTTTAACTCTGGAAGTTGAGTGCACACATTGACAACCGTTCTGTTAGGTAGCTGCGTTTTGGATTTAGAAGCAGATATTTCCCAGTGCTTACTGCTGTTTCTTCCATATGCCGGTACTGGGCTGAAAACGCCTGTTTTGAGACTTTGCACAGAAAGGGTCTGCAGACTGCTGAATCCACACACGGGTTTAACTCTGGAAGTTGAGTGCACACATTGACAACCGTTCTGTTAGGTAGCTGCGTTTTGGATTTAGAAGCAGATATTTCCCTGTGCATACTGCTGTTTCTTCCATATGCCGGTACTGGGCTGAAAACGCCTGTTTTGAGACTCTGCACAGAAAGGGTTTGCAGACTGCTGAATCCACACACGGGTTTAACTCTGGAAGGTGAGTGCACTCATTGACAACCGTTCTGTTAGTTAGCTGCGTTTTGGATTTAGAAGCAGATATTTCCCTGTGCTTACTGCTGTTTCTTCCATATGCCGGTATTGGGCTGAAAACGCCTGTTTTGAGACTCTGCACAGAAAGGGTCTGCAGACTGCTGAATCCACACACGGGTTTAACTCTGGAAGTTGAGTGCACACATTGACAACCGTTCTGTTAGGTAGCTGCGTTTTGGATTTAGAAGCAGATATTTCCCAGTGCTTACTGCTGTTTCTTCTTATGCCGGTATTGGGCTGAAAACGCCTGTTTTGAGACTCTGCACAGAAAGGGTCTGCAGACTGCTGAATCCACACACGGGTTTAACTCTGGAAGTTGAGTGCACACATTGACAACCGTTCTGTTAGGTAGCTGCGTTTTGGATTTAGAAGCAGATATTTCCCTGTGCTTACTGCTGTTTCTTCCATATGCCGGTATTGGGCTGAAAACGCCTGTTTTGAGACTCTGCACAGAAAGGGTCTGCAGACTGCTGAATCCACACACGGGTTTAACTCTGGAAGTTGAGTGCACACATTGACAACCGTTCTGTTAGGTAGCTGCGTTTTGGATTTAGAAGCAGATATTTCCCTGTGCTTACTGCTGTTTCTTCCATATGCCGGTATTGGGCTGAAAACGCCTCTTTTTAGACTCTGCACAGAAAGGGTCTGCAGACTGCTGAATCCACACACGGGTTTAACTCTGGAAGTTGAGTGCACACATTGACAACCGTTCTGTTAGGTAGCTGCGTTTTGGATTTAGAAGCAGATATTTCCCAGTGCTTACTGCTGTTTCTTCCATATGCCGGTACTGGGCTGAAAACGCCTGTTTTGAGACTCTGCACAGAAAGGGTCTGCAGACTGCTGAATCCACAAACGGGTTTATCTCTGAAAGTTGAGTGCACACATTGACAACCGTTCTGTTAGGTAGCTGCGTTTTGGATTTAGAAGCAGATATTTCCCAGTGCTTACTGCTGTTTCTTCCATATGCCGGTATTGGGCTGAAAACGCCTGTTTTTAGACTCTGCACAGAAAGGGTCTGCAGACTGCTGAATCCACACACGGGTTTAACTCTGGAAGTTGAGTGCACACATTGACAACCGTTCTGTTAGGTAGCTGCGTTTTGGATTTAGAAGCAGATATTTCCCTGTGCATACTGCTGTTTCTTCCATATGCCGGTATTGGGCTGAAAACGCCTGTTTTGAGACTCTGCACAGAAAGGGTTTGCAGACTGCTGAATCCACACACGGGTTTAACTCTGGAAGGTGAGTGCACACATTGACAACCGTTCTGTTAGGTAGCTGCGTTTTGGATTTAGAAGCAGATATTTCCCTGTGCTTACTGCTGTTTCTTCCATATGCCGGTATTGGGCTGAAAACGCCTGTTTTGAGACTCTGCACAGAAAGGGTCTGCAGACTGCTGAATCCACACACGGGTTTAACTCTGGAAGGTGAGTGCACACATTGACAACCGTTCTGTTAGGTAGCTGCGTTTTGGATTTAGAAGCAGATATTTCCCAGTGCTTACTGTTGTTTCTTCCATATGCCGGTACTGGGCTGAAAACGCCTGTTTTGAGACTCTGCACAGAAAGGATCTGCAGACTGCTGAATCCACAAACCGGTTTATCTCTGAAAGTTGAGGGCACACATAGACAACCGTTCTGTTAGGTAGCTGCGTTTTGGATTTAGAAGCAGATATTTCCCAGTGCTTACTGCTGTTTCTTCCATATGCCGGTATTGGGCTGAAAACGCCTGTTTTGAGACTCTGCACAGAAAGGGTCTGCAGACTGCTGAATCCACACACGGGTTTAACTCTGGAAGTTGAGTGCACACATTGACAACCGTTCTGTTAGGTAGCTTCGTTTTGGATTTAGGAGTGGATATTTCCCTGTGCTTACTGCTGTTTCTTCCATATGCCGGTATTGGGCTGAAAACGCCTTTTTTGAGACTCTGCACAGAAAGGGTCTGCAGACTGCTGAATCCACACACGGGTTTAACTCTGGAAGTTGAGTGCACACATTGACAACCGTTCTGTTAGGTAGCTGCGTTTTGGATTTAGAAGCAGATATTTCCCAGTGCTTACTGTTGTTTCTTCCATATGCCGGTACTGGGCTGAAAACGCCTGTTTTGAGACTGCACAGAAAGGGTCTGCAGACTGCTGAATCCACAAACGGGTTTACCTCTGAAAGTTGAGGGCACACATTGACAACCGTTCTGTTAGGTAGCTGCGTTTTGGATTTAGAAGCAGATATTTCCCAGTGCTTACTGCTGTTTCTTCCATATGCCGGTATTGGGCTGAAAACGCCTGTTTTGAGACTCTGCAGAGAAAGGGTCTGCAGACTGCTGAATCCACAAACGGGTTTATCTCTGGAAGTTGAGTGCACACATTGACAACCGATTTGTTAGGTTGCTGCGTTTTGGATTTAGAAGCAGATAATTCCCTTTGCTTACTGCTGTTTCTTCCATATGCCGGTATTGGGCTGAAAACGCCTGTTTTGAGACTCTGCACAGAAAGGGTCTGCAGACTGCTGAATCCACACACGGGTTTAACTCTGGAAGTTGAGTGCACACATTGACAACCGTTCTGTTAGGTAGCTGCGTTTTGGATTTAGAAGCAGATATTTCCCTGTGCTTACTGCTGTTTCTTCCATATGCCGGTATTGGGCTGAAAACGCCTGTTTTGAGACTCTGCACAGAAAGGGTCTGCAGACTGCTGAATCCACACACGGGTTTAACTCTGGAAGTTGAGTGCACACATTGACAACCGTTCTGTTAGGTAGCTGCGTTTTGGATTTAGAAGCAGATATTTCCCTGTGCATACTGCTGTTTCTTCCATATGCCGGTATTGGGCTGAAAACGCCTGTTTTGAGACTCTGCACAGAAAGGGTTTGCAGACTGCTGAATCCACACACGGGTTTAACTCTGGAAGGTGAGTGCACTCATTGACAACCGTTCTGTTAGGTAGCTGCGTTTTGGATTTAGAAGCAGATATTTCCCTGTGCTTACTGCTGTTTCTTCCATATGCCGGTATTGGGCTGAAAACGCCTGTTTTGAGACTCTGCACAGAAAGGGTCTGCAGACTGCTGAATCCACACACGGGTTTAACTCTGGAAGTTGAGTGCACACATTGACAACCGTTCTGTTAGGTAGCTGCGTTTTGGATTTAGAAGCAGATATTTCCCAGTGCTTACTGCTGTTTCTTCTTATGCCGGTATTGGGCTGAAAACGCCTGTTTTGAGACTCTGCACAGAAATGGTCTGCAGACTGCTGAATCCACACACGGGTTTAACTCTGCAAGTTGAGTGCACACATTGACAACCGTTCTGTTAGGTAGCTGCGTTTTGGATTTAGAAGCAGATATTTCCCTGTGCTTACTGCTGTTTCTTCCATATGCCGGTATTGGGCTGAAAACGCCTGTTTTGAGACTCTGCACAGAAAGGGTCTGCAGACTGCTGAATCCACACACGGGTTTAACTCTGGAAGTTGAGTGCACACATTGACAACCGTTCTGTTAGGTAGCTGCGTTTTGGATTTAGAAGCAGATATTTCCCTGTGCTTACTGCTGTTTCTTCCATATGCCGGTATTGGGCTGAAAACGCCTGTTTTGAGACTCTGCACAGAAAGGGTCTGCAGACTGCTGAATCCACACACGGGTTTAACTCTGGAAGTTGAGTGCACACATTGACAACCGTTCTGTTAGGTAGCTGCGTTTTGGATTTAGAAGCAGATATTTCCCTGTGCAAACAGCTGTTTCTTCCATATGCCGGTATTGGGCTGAAAACGCCTGTTTTGAGACTCTGCACAGAAAGGGTTTGCAGACTGCTGAATCCACACACGGGTTTAACTCTGGAAGGTGACTGCACACATTGACAACCGTTCTGTTAGGTAGCTGCGTTTTGGATTTAGAAGCAGATATTTCCCTGTGCTTACTGCTGTTTCTTCCATATGCCGGTATTGGGCTGAAAACGCCTCTTTTTAGACTCTGCACAGAAAGGGTCTGCAGACTGCTGAATCCACACACGGGTTTAACTCTGGAAGTTGAGTGCACACATTGACAACAGTTCTGTTAGGTAGCTGCGTTTTGGATTTAGAAGCAGATATTTCCCAGTGCTTACTGCTGTTTCTTCCATATGCCGGTACTGGGCTGAAAACGCCTGTCTTGAGACTCTGCACAGAAAGGGTCTGCAGACTGCTGAATCCACAATCGGGTTTATCTCTGAAAGTTGAGTGCACACATTGACAACCGTTCTGTTAGGTAGCTGCGTTTTGGATTTAGAAGCAGATATTTCCCAGTGCTTACTGCTGTTTCTTCCATATGCCGGTATTGGGCTGAAAACGCCTGTTTTTAGACTCTGCACAGAAAGGGTCTGCAGACTGCTGAATCCACACACGGGTTTAACTCTGGAAGTTGAGTGCACACATTGACAACCGTTCTGTTAGGTAGCTGCGTTTTGGATTTAGAAGCAGATATTTCCCTGTGCATACTGCTGTTTCTTCCATATGCCGGTATTGGGCTGAAAACGCCTGTTTTGAGACTCTGCACAGAAAGGGTTTGCAGACTGCTGAATCCACACACGGGTTTAACTCTGGAAGGTGAGTGCACACATTGACAACCTTTCTGTTAGGTAGCTGCGTTTTGGATTTAGACGCAGATATTTCCCTGTGCTTACTGCTGTTTCTTCCATATGCCGGTATTGGGCTGAAAACGCCTGTTTTGAGACTCTGCACAGAAAGGGTCTGCAGACTGCTGAATCCACACACGGGTTTAACTCTGGAAGTTGAGTGCACACATTGACAACCGTTCTGTTAGGTAGCTGCGTTTTGGATTTAGAAGCAGATATTTCCCAGTGCTTACTGTTGTTTCTTCCATATGCCGGTACTGGGCTGAAAACGCCTGTTTTGAGACTCTGCACAGAAAGGGTCTGCAGACTGCTGAATCCACAAACCGGTTTATCTCTGAAAGTTGAGGGCACACATTGACAACCGTTCTGTTAGGTAGCTGCGTTTTGGATTTAGAAGCAGATATTTCCCAGTGCTGCTGCTGTTTCTTCCATATGCCGGTATTGGGCTGAAAACGCCTGTTTTGAGACTCTGCACAGAAAGGGTCTGCAGACTGCTGAATCCACACACGGGTTTAACTCTGGAAGTTGAGTGCACACATTGACAACCGTTCTGTTAGGTAGCTGCGTTTTGGATTTAGGAGCAGATATTTCCCTGTGCTTACTGCTGTTTCTTCCATATGCCGGTATTGGGCTGAAAACGCCTTTTTTGAGACTCTGCACAGAAAGGGTCTGCAGACTGCTGAATCCACACACGGGTTTAACTCTGGAAGTTGAGTGCACACATTGACAACCGTTCTGTTAGGTAGCTGCGTTTTGGATTTAGAAGCAGATATTTCCCAGTGCTTACTGTTGTTTCTTCCATATGCCGGTACTGGGCTGAAAACGCCTGTTTTGAGACTCTGCACAGAAAGGGTCTGCAGACTGCTGAACCCACACACGGGTTTAACTCTGGAAGTTGAGTGCACACATTGACAACCGTTCTGTTAGGTAGCTGCGTTTTGGATTTAGAAGCAGATATTTCCCTGTGCTTACTGCTGTTTCTTCCATATGCCGGTATTGGGCTGAAAACGCCTGTTTTGAGACTCTGCACAGAAAGGGTCTGCAGACTGCTGAATCCACACACGCGTTTAACTCTGGAAGTTGAGTGCACACATTGACAACCGTTCTGTTAGGTAGCTGCGTTTTGGATTTAGAGGCAGATATTTCCCAGTGCTTACTGCTGTTTCTTCCATATGCCGGTATTGGGCTGAAAACGCCTGTTTTGAGACTCTGCACAGAAAGGGTCTGCAGACTGCTGAATCCACACACGGGTTTAACTCTGGAAGTTGAGTGCACACATTGACAACCGTTCTGTTAGGTAGCTGCATTTTGGATTTAGAAGCAGATATTTCCCAGTGCTTACTGCTGTTTCTTCCATATGCCGGTATTGGGCTGAAAACGCCTGTTTTGAGACTCTGCACAGAAAGGGTCTGCAGACTGCTGAATCCACAATCGGGTTTATCTCTGAAAGTTGAGGGCACACATTGACAACCGTTCTGTTAGGTAGCTGCGTTTTGGATTTAGAAGCAGATATTTCCCAGTGCTTACTGCTGTTTCTTCCATATGTCGGTATTGGGCTGAAAACGCCTGTTTTGAGACTCTTCACAGAAAGGGTCTGCAGACTGCTGAATCCACACACGGGTTTAACTCTCGAAGTTGAGTGCACACATTGACAACCGTTCTGTTAGGTAGCTGCGTTTTGGATTTAGAAGCAGATATTTCCCTGTGCTTACTGCTGTTTCTTCCTTATGCCGGTATTGGGCTGAAAACGCCCGTTTTTAGACTCTGCACAGAAAGGGTCTGCAGACTGCTGAATCCACACACGGGTTTAACTCTGGAAGTTGAGTGCACACATTGACAACCGTTCTGTTAGGTAGCTGCGTTTTGGATTTAGAAGCAGATATTTCCCAGTGCTTACTGTTGTTTCTTCCATATGCCGGTACTGGGCTGAAAACGCCTGTTTTGAGACTCTGCACAGAAAGGGTCTGCAGACTGCTGAATCCACAAACGGGATTATCTCTGAAAGTTGAGGGCACACATTGACAACCGTTCTGTTAGGTAGCTGCGTTTTGGATTTAGAAGCAGATATTTCCCTGTGCTTACTGCTGTTTCTTCCATATGCCGGTATTGGGCTGAAAACGCCTGTTTTGAGACTCTGCACAGAAAGGGTCTGCAGACTGCTGAATCCACACACGCGTTTAACTCTGGAAGTTGAGTGCACACATTGACAACCGTTCTGTTAGGTAGCTGCGTTTTGGATTTAGAGGCAGATATTTCCCAGTGCTTACTGCTGTTTCTTCCATATGCCGGTATTGGGCTGAAAACGCCTGTTTTGAGACTCTGCACAGAAAGGGTCTGCAGACTGCTGAATCCACACACGGGTTTAACTCTGGAAGTTGAGTGCACACATTGACAACCGTTCTGTTAGGTAGCTGCGTTTTGGATTTAGAAGCAGATATTTCCCAGTGCTTACTGCTGTTTCTTCCATATGCCGGTATTGGGCTGAAAACGCCTGTTTTGAGACTCTGCACAGAAAGGGTCTGCAGACTGCTGAATCCACACACGGGTTTAACTCTGGAAGTTGAGTGCACACATTGACAACCGTTCTGTTAGGTAGCTGCGTTTTGGATTTAGAAGCAGATATTTCCCTGTGCTTACTGCTGTTTCTTCCATATGCCGGTATTGGGCTGAAAACGCCTGTTTTGAGACTCTGCACAGAAAGGGTCTGCAGACTGCTGAATCCACACAGGGGTTTAAGTCTGGAAGTTGAGTGCACACATTGACAACCGTTCTGTTAGGTAGCTGCGTTTTGGATTTAGAAGCAGATATTTCCCTGTGCTTACTGCTGTTTCTTCCATATGCCGGTATTGGGCTGAAAACGCCTGTTTTGAGACTCTGCACAGAAAGGGTCTGCAGACTGCTGAATCCACACACGGGTTTAACTCTGGAAGTTGAGTGCACACATTGACAACCGTTCTGTTAGGTAGCTGCGTTTTGGATTTAGAAGCAGATATTCCCCGGGGTTACTGCTGTTTCTTCCATATGCCGGTATTGGGCTGAAAACGCCTGTTTTGAGACTCTGCACAGAAAGGGTCTGCAGACTGCTGAATCCACACACGGGTTTAACTCTGGAAGTTGAGTGCACACATTGACAACCGTTCTGTTAGGTAGCTGCGTTTTGGATTTAGAAGCAGATATTTCCCTGTGCATACTGCTGTTTCTTCCATATGCCGGTATTGGGCTGAAAACGCCTGTTTTGAGACTCTGCACAGAAAGGGTTTGCAGACTGCTGAATCCACACACGGGTTTAACTCTGGAAGGTGAGTGCACACATTGACAACCGTTCTGTTAGGTAGCTGCGTTTTGGATTTAGAAGCAGATATTTCCCAGTGCTTACTGCTGTTTCTTCCATATGCCGGTACTGGGCTGAAAACACCTGTTTTGAGACTCTGCACAGAAAGGGTCTGCAGACTGCTGAATCCACAAACGGGTTTATCTCTGAAAGTTGAGGGCACACATTGACAACCGTTCTGTTAGGTAGCTGCGTTTTGGATTTAGAAGCAGATATTTCCCTGTGCATACTGCTGTTTCTTCCATATGCCGGTATTGGGCCGAAAACGCCTGTTTTGAGAAGCTGCACAGAAAGGGTCTGCAGACTGCTGAATCCACACACAGGTTTAACTCTGGAAGTTGAGTGCACACATTGACAACCGTTCTGTTAGGTTGCTGCGTTTTGGATTTAGAAGCAGATATTTCCCTGTGCTTACTGCTGTTTCTTCCATATGCCGGTATTGGGATGAAAACGCCTGTTTTGAGACTCTGCACAGAAAGGGTCTGCAGACTGCTGAATCCACACACGGGTTTAACTCTGGAAGTTGAGTGCACACATTGACAACCGTTCTGTTAGGTAGCTGCGTTTTGGATTTAGAAGCAGATATTTCCCTGTGCTTACTGCTGTTTCTTCCATATGCCGGTATTGGGCTGAAAACGCCTGTTTTGAGACTCTGCACAGAAAGGGTCTGCAGACTGCTGAATCCACACACGGGTTTAACTCTGGAAGTTGAGTGCACACATTGACAACCGTTCTGTTAGGTAGCTGCGTTTTGGATTTAGAAGCAGATATTTCCCTGTGCATACTGCTGTTTCTTCCATATGCCGGTATTGGGCTGAAAACGCCTGTTTTGAGACTCTGCACAGAAAGGGTTTGCAGACTGCTGAATCCACACACGGGTTTAACTCTGGAAGGTGAGTGCACTCATTGACAACCGTTCTGTTAGGTAGCTGCGTTTTGGATTTAGAAGCAGATATTTCCCTGTGCTTACTGCTGTTTCTTCCATATGCCGGTATTGGGCTGAAAACGCCTGTTTTGAGACTCTGCACAGAAAGGGTCTGCAGACTGCTGAATCCACACACGGGTTTAACTCTGGAAGTTGAGTGCACACATTGACAACCGTTCTGTTAGGTAGCTGCGTTTTGGATTTAGAAGCAGATATTTCCCAGTGCTTACTGCTGTTTCTTCTTATGCCGGTATTGGGCTGAAAACGCCTGTTTTGAGACTCTGCACAGAAAGGGTCTGCAGACTGCTGAATCCACACACGGGTTTAACTCTGGAAGTTGAGTGCACACATTGACAACCGTTCTGTTAGGTAGCTGCGTTTTGGATTTAGAAGCAGATATTTCCCTGTGCTTACTGCTGTTTCTTCCATATGCCGGTATTGGGCTGAAAACGCCTGTTTTGAGACTCTGCACAGAAAGGGTCTGCAGACTGCTGAATCCACACACGGGTTTAACTCTGGAAGTTGAGTGCACACATTGACAACCGTTCTGTTAGGTAGCTGCGTTTTGGATTTAGAAGCAGATATTTCCCTGTGCTTACTGCTGTTTCTTCCATATGCCGGTATTGGGCTGAAAACGCCTGTTTTGAGACTCTGCACAGAAAGGGTCTGCAGACTGCTGAATCCACACACGGGTTTAACTCTGGAAGTTGAGTGCACACATTGACAACCGTTCTGTTAGGTAGCTGCGTTTTGGATTTAGAAGCACATATTTCCCTGTGCATACTGCTGTTTCTTCCATATGCCGGTATTGGGCTGAAAACGCCTGTTTTGAGACTCTGCACAGAAAGGGTTTGCAGACTGCTGAATCCACACACGGGTTTAACTCTGGAAGTTGAGTGCACACATTGACAACCGTTCTGTTAGGTAGCTGCGTTTTGGATTTAGAAGCAGATATTTCCCTGTGCTTACTGCTGTTTCTTCCATATGCCGGTATTGGGCTGAAAACGCCTCTTTTTAGACTCTGCACAGAAAGGGTCTGCAGACTGCTGAATCCACACACGGGTTTAACTCTGGAAGTTGAGTGCACACATTGACAACCGTTCTGTTAGGTAGCTGCGTTTTGGATTTAGAAGCAGATATTTCCCAGTGCTTACTGCTGTTTCTTCCATATGCCGGTACTGGGCTGAAAACGCCTGTTTTGAGACTCTGCACAGAAAGGGTCTGCAGACTGCTGAATCCACAAACGGGTTTATCTCTGAAAGTTGAGTGCACACATTGACAACCGTTCTGTTAGGTAGCTGCGTTTTGGATTTAGAAGCAGATATTTCCCAGTGCTTACTGCTGTTTCTTCCATATGCCGGTATTGGGCTGAAAACGCCTGTTTTTAGACTCTGCACAGAAAGGGTCTGCAGACTGCTGAATCCACACACGGGTTTAACTCTGGAAGTTGAGTGCACACATTGACAACCGTTCTGTTAGGTAGCTGCGTTTTGGATTTAGAAGCAGATATTTCCCTGTGCATACTGCTGTTTCTTCCATATGCCGGTATTGGGCTGAAAACGCCTGTTTTGAGACTCTGCACAGAAAGGGTTTGCAGACTGCTGAATCCACACACGGGTTTAACTCTGGAAGGTGAGTGCACACATTGACAACCGTTCTGTTAGGTAGCTGCGTTTTGGATTTAGAAGCAGATATTTCCCTGTGCTTACTGCTGTTTCTTCCATATGCCGGTATTGGGCTGAAAACGCCTGTTTTGAGACTCTGCACAGAAAGGGTCTGCAGACTGCTGAATCCACACACGGGTTTAACTCTTGAAGGTGAGTGCACACATTGACAACCGTTCTGTTAGGTAGCTGCGTTTTGGATTTAGAAGCAGATATTTCCCAGTGCTTACTGTTGTTTCTTCCATATGCCGGTACTGGGCTGAAAACGCCTGTTTTGAGACTCTGCACAGAAAGGGTCTGCAGACTGCTGAATCCACAAACCGGTTTATCTCTGAAAGTTGAGGGCACACATTGACAACCGTTCTGTTAGGTAGCTGCGTTTTGGATTTAGAAGCAGATATTTCCCAGTGCTTACTGCTGTTTCTTCCATATGCCGGTATTGGGCTGAAAACGCCTGTTTTGAGACTCTGCACAGAAAGGGTCTGCAGACTGCTGAATCCACACACGGGTTTAACTCTGGAAGTTGAGTGCACACATTGACAACCGTTCTGTTAGGTAGCTGCGTTTTGGATTTAGGAGCAGATATTTCCCTGTGCTTACTGCTGTTTCTTCCATATGCCGGTATTGGGCTGAAAACGCCTTTTTTGAGACTCTGCACAGAAAGGGTCTGCAGACTGCTGAATCCACACACGGGTTTAACTCTGGAAGTTGAGTGCACACATTGACAACCGTTCTGTTAGGTAGCTGCGTTTTGGATTTAGAAGCAGATATTTCCCAGTGCTTACTGTTGTTTCTTCCATATGCCGGTACTCGGCTGAAAACGCCTGTTTTGAGACTCTGCACAGAAAGGGTCTGCAGACTGCTGAATCCACAAACGGGTTTACCTCTGAAAGTTGAGGGCACACATTGACAACCATTCTGTTAGGTAGCTGCGTTTTGGATTTAGAAGCAGATATTTCCCAGTGCTTACTGCTGTTTCTTCCATATGCCGGTATTGGGCTGAAAACGCCTGTTTTGAGACTCTGCAGAGAAAGGGTCTGCAGACTTCTGAATCCACAAACGGGTTTATCTCTGGAAGTTGAGTGCACACATTGACAACCGATTTGTTAGGTTGCTGCGTTTTGGATTTAGAAGCAGATAATTCCCTTTGCTTACTGCTGTTTCTTCCATATGCCGGTATTGGGCTGAAAACGCCTGTTTTGAGACTCTGCACAGAAAGGGTCTGCAGACTGCTGAATCCACACACGGGTTTAACTCTGGAAGTTGAGTGCACACATTGACAACCGTTCTGTTAGGTAGCTGCGTTTTGGATTTAGAAGCAGATATTTCCCTGTGCTTACTGCTGTTTCTTCCATATGCCGGTATTGGGCTGAAAACGCCTGTTTTGAGACTCTGCACAGAAAGGGTCTGCAGACTGCTGAATCCACACACGGGTTTAACTCCGGAAGTTGAGTGCACACATTGACAACCGTTCTGTTAGGTAGCTGCGTTTTGGATTTAGAAGCAGATATTTCCCTGTGCATACTGCTGTTTCTTCCATATGCCGGTATTGGGCTGAAAACGCCTGTTTTGAGACTCTGCACAGAAAGGGTTTGCAGACTGCTGAATCCACACACGGGTTTAACTCTGGAAGGTGAGTGCACTCATTGACAACCGTTCTGTTAGGTAGCTGCGTTTTGGATTTAGAAGCAGATATTTCCCTGTGCTTACTGCTGTTTCTTCCATATGCCGGTATTGGGCTGAAAACGCCTGTTTTGAGACTCTGCACAGAAAGGGTCTGCAGACTGCTGAATCCACACACGGGTTTAACTCTGGAAGTTGAGTGCACACATTGACAACCGTTCTGTTAGGTAGCTGCGTTTTGGATTTAGAAGCAGATATTTCCCAGTGCTTACTGCTGTTTCTTCTTATGCCGGTATTGGGCTGAAAACGCCTGTTTTGAGACTCTGCACAGAAAGGGTCTGCAGACTGCTGAATCCACACACGGGTTTAACTCTGCAAGTTGAGTGCACACATTGACAACCGTTCTGTTAGGTAGCTGCGTTTTGGATTTAGAAGCAGATATTTCCCTGTGCTTACTGCTGTTTCTTCCATATGCCGGTATTGGGCTGAAAACGCCTGTTTTGAGACTCTGCACAGAAAGGGTCTGCAGACTGCTGAATCCACACACGGGTTTAACTCTGGAAGTTGAGTGCACACATTGACAACCGTTCTGTTAGGTAGCTGCGTTTTGGATTTAGAAGCAGATATTTCCCTGTGCTTACTGCTGTTTCTTCCATATGCCGGTATTGGGCTGAAAACGCCTGTTTTGAGACTCTGCACAGAAAGGGTCTGCAGACTGCTGAATCCACACACGGGTTTAACTCTGGAAGTTGAGTGCACACATTGACAACCGTTCTGTTAGGTAGCTGCGTTTTGGATTTAGAAGCAGATATTTCCCTGTGCATACTGCTGTTTCTTCCATAGGCCGGTATTGGGCTGAAAACGCCTGTTTTGAGACTCTGCACAGAAAGGGTTTGCAGACTGCTGAATCCACACACGGGTTTAACTCTGGAAGGTGAGTGCACACATTGACAAGCGTTCTGTTAGGTAGCTGCGTTTTGGATTTAGAAGCAGATATTTCCCTGTGCTTACTGCTGTTTCTTCCATATGCCGGTATTGGGCTGAAAACGCCTCTTTTTAGACTCTGCACAGAAAGGGTCTGCAGACTGCTGAATCCACACACGGGTTTAACTCTGGAAGTTGAGTGCACACATTGACAACCGTTCTGTTAGGTAGCTGCGTTTTGGATTTAGAAGCAGATATTTCCCAGTGCTTACTGCTGTTTCTTCCATATGCCGGTACTGGGCTGAAAACGCCTGTTTTGAGACTCTGCACAGAAAGGGTCTGCAGACTTCTGAATCCACAATCGGGTTTATCTCTGAAAGTTGAGTGCACACATTGACAACCGTTCTGTTAGGTAGCTGCGTTTTGGATTTAGAAGCAGATATTTCCCAGTGCTTACTGCTGTTTCTTCCATATGCCGGTATTGGGCTGAAAACGCCTGTTTTTAGACTCTGCACAGAAAGGGTCTGCAGACTGCTGAATCCACACACGGGTTTAACTCTGGAAGTTGAGTGCACACATTGACAACCGTTCTGTTAGGTAGCTGCGTTTTGGATTTAGAAGCAGATATTTCCCTGTGCATACTGCTGTTTCTTCCATATGCCGGTATTGGGCTGAAAATGCCTGTTTTGAGACTCTGCACAGAAAGGGTTTGCAGACTGCTGAATCCACACACGGGTTTAACTCTGGAAGGTGAGTGCACACATTGACAACCTTTCTGTTAGGTAGCTGCGTTTTGGATTTAGACGCAGATATTTCCCTGTGCTTACTGCTGTTTCTTCCATATGCCGGTATTGGGCTGAAAACGCCTGTTTTGAGACTCTGCACAGAAAGGGTCTGCAGACTGCTGAATCCACACACGGGTTTAACTCTGGAAGTTGAGTGCACACATTGACAACCGTTCTGTTAGGTAGCTGCGTTTTGGATTTAGAAGCAGATATTTCCCAGTGCTTACTGTTGTTTCTTCCATATGCCGGTACTGGGCTGAAAACGCCTGTTTTGAGACTCTGCACAGAAAGGGTCTGCAGACTGCTGAATCCACAAACCGGTTTATCTCTGAAAGTTGAGGGCACACATTGACAACCGTTCTGTTAGGTAGCTGCGTTTTGGATTTAGAAGCAGATATTTCCCAGTGCTGCTGCTGTTTCTTCCATATGCCGGTATTGCCCTGAAAACGCCTGTTTTGAGACTCTGCACAGAAAGGGTCTGCAGACTGCTGAATCCACACACGGGTTTAACTCTGGAAGTTGAGTGCACACATTGACAACCGTTCTGTTAGGTAGCTGCGTTTTGGATTTAGGAGCAGATATTTCCCTGTGCTTACTGCTGTTTCTTCCATATGCCGGTATTGGGCTGAAAACGCCTTTTTTGAGACTCTGCACAGAAAGGGTCTGCAGACTGCTGAATCCACACACGGGTTTAACTCTGGAAGTTGAGTGCACACATTGACAACCGTTCTGTTAGGTAGCTGCGTTTTGGATTTAGAAGCAGATATTTCCCAGTGCTTACTGTTGTTTCTTCCATATGCCGGTACTGGGCTGAAAACGCCTGTTTTGAGACTCTGCACAGAAAGGGTCTGCAGACTGCTGAATCCACAAACGGGTTTATCTCTGAAAGTTGAGGGCACACATTGACAACCGTTCTGTTAGGTAGCTGCGTTTTGGATTTAGAAGCAGATATTTCCCAGTGCTTACTGCTGTTTCTTCCATATGCCGGTATTGGGCTGAAAACGCCTGTTTTGAGACTCTGCAGAGAAAGGGTCTGCAGACTGCTGAATCCACAAACGGGTTTATCTCTGGAAGTTGAGTGCACACATTGACAACCGATTTGTTAGGTTGCTGCGTTTTGGATTTAGAAGCAGATAATTCCCTTTGCTTACTGCTGTTTCTTCCATATGCCGGTATTGGGCTGAAAACGCCTGTTTTGAGACTCTGCATAGAAAGGGTCTGCAGACTGCTGAACCCACACACGGGTTTAACTCTTGAAGTTGAGTGCACACATTGACAACCGTTCTGTTAAGTAGCTGCGTTTTGGATTTAGAAGCAGATATTTCCCTGTGCTTACTGCTGTTTCTTCCATATGCCGGTATTGGGCTGAAAACGCCTGTTTTGAGACTCTGCACAGAACGGGTCTGCAGACTGCTTAATCCACACACGGGTTTAACTCTGGAAGGTGAGTGCACACAATGACAACCGTTCTGTTAGGTAGCTGCGTTTTGGATTTAGAAGCAGATATTTCCCTGTGCTTACTGCTGTTTCTTCCATATGCCGGTATTGGGCTGAAAACGCCTGTTTTGAGACTCTGCACAGAAAGGGTCTGCAGACTGCTGAATCCACACACGGGTTTAACTCTGGAAGTTGAGTGCACACATTGACAACCGTTCCGTTAGGTAGCTGCGTTTTGGATTTAGAAGCAGATATTTCCCTGTGCTTACTGCTGTTTCTTCCATATGCCGGTATCGGACTGAAAACGCCTGTTTTGAGACTCTGTACCGAAAGGGTCTGCAGACTGCTGAATCCACACACGGGTTTAACTCTGGAAGTTGAGTGCACACATTGACAACCGTTCTGTTAGGTAGCTGCGTTTTGGATTTAGAAGCAGATATTTCCCTGTGCATACTGCTGTTTCTTCCATATGCCGGTATTGGGCTGAAAACGCCTGTTTTGAGACTCTGCACAGAAAGGGTTTGCAGACTGCTGAATCCACACACGGGTTTAACTCTGGAAGGTGAGTGCACACATTGACAACCGTTCTGTTAGGTAGCTGCGTTTTGGATTTAGAAGCAGATATTTCCCTGTGCTTACTGCTGTTTCTTCCATATGCCGGTATTGGGCTGAAAACGCCTGTTTTGAGACTCTGCACAGAAAGGGTCTGCAGACTGCTGAATCCACACACGGGTTTAACTCTGGAAGTTGAGTGCACACATTGACAACCGTTCTGTTAGTTAGCTGCGTTTTGGATTTAGAAGCAGATATTTCCCAGTGCTTACTGTTGTTTCTTCCATATGCCGGTACTGGGCTGAAAACGCCTGTTTTGAGACTCTGCACAGAAATGGTCTGCAGACTGCTGAATCCACAAACGGGTTTATCTCTGAAAGTTGAGGGCACACATTGACAACCGTTCTGTTAGGTAGCTGCGTTTTGGATTTAGAAGCAGATATTTCCCAGTGCTTACTGCTGTTTCTTCCATATGCCGGTATTGGGCTGAAAACGCCTGTTTTGAGACTCTGCATACAAAGGGTCTGCAGACTGATAAATCCACACAGGGGTTTAACTCTGGAAGTTGAGTGCACACATTGACAACCGTTCTGTTAGGTAGCTGCGTTTTGGATTTAGGAGCAGATATTTCCCTGTGCTTACTGCTGTTTCTTCCATATGCCGGTATTGGGCTGAAAACGCCTGTTTTGAGACTCTGCACAGAAAGGGTCTGCAGACTGCTGAATCCACACACGGGTTTAACTCTGGAAGTTGAGGGCACACATTGTCAACCGTTCTGTTAGGTAGCTGCGTTTTGGATTTAGGAGCAGATATTTCCCTGTGCTTACTGCTGTTTCTTCCATATGCCGGTATTGGGCTGAAAACGCCTGTTTTGAGACTCTGCACAGAAAGGGTCTGCAGACTGCTGAATCCACACACAGCTTTAACTCTGGAAGTTGAGTGCACACATTGACAACCGTTCTGTTAGGTAGCTGCGTTTTGGATTTAGAAGCAGATATTTCCCTGTGCATACTGCTGTTTCTTCCATATGCCGGTATTGGGCTGAAAACGCCTGTTTTGAGACTCTGCACAGAAAGGGTCTGCAGACTGCTGAATCCACACACAGGTTTAACTCTGGAAGTTGAGTGCACACATTGACAACCGTTCTGTTAGGTAGCTGCGTTTTGGATTTAGAAGCAGATATTTCCCAGTGCTTACTGTTGTTTCTTATATATGCCGGTACTGGGCTGAAAACGCCTGTTTTGAGACTCTGCACAGAAAGGGTCTGCAGACTGCTGAATCCACACACGGGTTTATCTCTGAAAGTTGAGGGCACACGTTGACAACCGTTCTGTTAGGTAGCTGCGTTTTGGATTTAGAAGCAGATATTTCCCAGTGCTTACTGCTGTTTCTTCCATATGCCGGTATTGGGCTGAAAACGCCTGTTTTGAGACTCTGCACAGAAAGGGTCTGCAGACTGCTGAATCCACACACGGGTTTAACTCTGGAAGTTGAGTGCACACATTGACAACCGTTCTGTTAGGTAGCTGCGTTTTGGATTTAGAAGCAGATATTTCCCTGTGCATACTGCTGTTTCTTCCATATGCCGGTATTGGGCTGAAAACGCGTGTTTTGAGACTCTGCACAGAAAGGGTCTGCAGACTGCTGAATCCACACACGGGTTTAACTCTGAAAGGTGAGTGCACACATTGACAACCGTTCTGTTAGGTAGCTGCGTTTTGGATTTAGAAGCAGATATTTCCCTGTGCTTACTGCTGTTTCTTCCATATGCCGGTATTGGGCTGAAAACGCCTGTTTTGAGACTCTGCACAGTAAGGGTCTGCAGACTGCTGAATCCACACACGGGTTTAACTCTGGAAGTTGAGTGCACACATTGACAACCGTTCTGTTAGGTAGCTGCGTTTTGGATTTAGGAGCGGATATTTCCCTGTGCTTACTGCTGTTTCTTCCATATGCCGGTATTGGGCTGAAAACGCCTTTTTTGAGACTCTGCACAGAAAGGGTCTGCAGACTGCTGAATCCACACACGGGTTTAACTCTGGAAGTTGAGTGCACACATTGACAACCGTTCTGTTAGGTAGCTGCGTTTTGGATTTAGGAGCGGATATTTCCCTGTGCTTACTGCTGTTTCTTCCATATGCCGGTATTGGGCTGAAAACGCCTTTTTTGAGACTCTGCACAGAAAGGGTCTGCAGACTGCTGAATCCACACACGGGTTTAACTCTGGAAGTTGAGTGCACACATAGACAACCGTTCTGTTAGGTAGCTGCGTTTTGGATTTAGGAGCGGATATTTCCCTGTGCTTACTGCTGTTTCTTCCATATGCCGGTATTGGGCTGAAAACGCCTTTTTTGAGACTCTGCACAGAAAGGGTCTGCAGACTGCTGAATCCACACACGGGTTTAACTCTGGAAGTTGAGTGCACACATTGACAACCGTTCTGTTAGGTAGCTGCGTTTTGGATTTAGAAGCAGATATTTCCCAGTGCTTACTGTTGTTTCTTCCATATGCCGGTACTGGGCTGAAAACGCCTGTTTTGAGGCTCTGCACAGAAAGGGTCTGCAGACTGCTGAATCCACAAACGGGTTTATCTCTGAAAGTTGAGGGCACACATTGACAACCGTTCTGTTAGGTAGCTGCGTTTTGGATTTAGAAGCAGATATTTCCCAGTGCTTACTGCTGTTTCTTCCATATGCCGGTATTGGGCTGAAAACGCCTGTTTTGAGACTCTGCAGAGAAAGGGTCTGCAGACTGCTGAATCCACAAACGGGTTTATCTCTGGAAGTTCAGTGCACACATTGACAACCGATTTGGTAGGTTGCTGCGTTTTGGATTTAGAAGCAGATAATTCCCTGTGCTTACTGCTGTTTCTTCCATATGCCGGTATTGGGCTGAAAACGCCTGTTTTGAGACTCTGCATAGAAAGGGTCTGCAGACTGCTGAACCCACACACGGGTTTAACTCTTGAAGTTGAGTGCACACATTGACAACCGTTCTGTTAGGTAGCTGCGTTTTGGATTTAGAAGCAGATATTTCCCTGTGCTTACTGCTGTTTCTTCCATATGCCGGTGTTGGGCTGAAAACGCCTGTTTTGAGACTCTGCACAGAAAGGGTCTGCAGTGAATCCACACACGCGTTTAACTCTGGAAGTTGAGTGCACACATTAACAACCGTTCTGTTAGGTAGCTGCGTTTTGGATTTAGAGGCAGATATTTCCCAGTGCTTACTGCTGTTTCTTCCATATGCCGGTATTGGGCTGAAAACGCCTGTTTTGAGACTCTGCACAGAAAGGGTCTGCAGACTGCTGAATCCACACACGGGTTTAACTCTGGAAGTTGAGTGCACACATTGACAACCGTTCTGTTAGGTAGCTGCGTTTTGGATTTAGAAGCAGATATTTCCCTGTGCTTACTGCTGTTTCTTCCATATGCCGGTATTGGGCTGAAAACGCCTGTTTTGAGACTCTGCACAGAAAGGGTCTGCAGACTGCTGAATCCACACACGGGTTTAACTCTGGAAGTTGAGTGCACACATTGACAACCGTTCTGTTAGGTAGCTGCGTTTTGGATTTAGAAGCAGATATTTCCCTGTGCTTACTGCTGTTTCTTCCATATGCCGGTATTGGGCTGAAAACGCCTGTTTTGAGACTCTGCACAGAAAGGGTCTGCAGACTGCTGAATCCACACACGGGTTTAACTCTGGAAGTTGAGTGCACACATTGACAACCGTTCTGTTAGGTAGCTGCGTTTTGGATTTAGAAGCAGATATTTCCCTGTGCATACTGCTGTTTCTTCCATATGCCGGTATTGGGCTGAAAACGCCTGTTTTGAGACTCTGCACAGAAAGGGTTTGCAGACTGCTGATATCCACACACGGGTTTAACTCTGGAAGGTGAGTGCACACATTGACAACCGTTCTGTTAGGTAGCTGCGTTTTGGATTTAGAAGCAGATATTTCCCTGTGCTTACTGCTGTTTCTTCCATATGCCGGTATTGGGCTGAAAACGCCTGTTTTGAGACTCTGCACAGAAAGGGTCTGCAGACTGCTGAATCCACAAACGGGTTTATCTCTGAAAGTTGAGGTCACACATTGACAACCGTTCTGTTAGGTAGCTGCGTTTTGGATTTAGAAGCAGATATTTCCCAGTGCTTACTGCTGTTTCTTCCGTATGCCGGTATTGGGCTGAAAACGCCTGTTTTGAGACTCTGCACAGAAAGGGTCTGCAGACTGCTGAATCCACACACGGGTTTAACTCTGGAAGTTGAGTGCACACATTGACAACCGTTCTGTTAGGTAGCTGCGTTTTGGATTTAGGAGCAGATATTTCCCTGTGCTTACTGCTGTTTCTTCCATATGCCGGTATTGGGCTGAAAACGCCTGTTTTGAGACTCCGCACAGAAAGGGTCTGCAGACTACTGAATCCACACACAGCTTTAGCTCTGGAAGTTGAGTGCACACATTGACAACCGTTCTGTTAGGTAGCTGCGTTTTGGATTTAGAAGCAGATATTTCCCTGTGCATACTGCTGTTTCTTCCATATGCCGATATTGGGCCGAAAACGCCTGTTTTGAGACTCTGCACAGAAAGGGTCTGCAGACTGCTGAATCCACACACAGGTTTAACTCTGGAAGTTGAGTGCACACATTGACAACCGTTCTGTTAGGTAGCTGCGTTTTGGATTTAGAAGCAGATATTTCCCTGTGCTTACTGCTGTTTCTTCCATATGCCGGTATTGGGCTGAAAACGCCTGTTTTGAGACTCTGCACAGAAAGGGTCTGCAGACTGCTGAATCCACACAGGCGTTTAACTCTGGAAGTTGAGTGCACACATTGACAACCGTTCTGTTAGGTAGCTGCGTTTTGGATTTAGAAGCAGATATTTCCCTGTGCATACTGCTGTTTCTTCCATATGCCGGTATTGGGCTGAAAACGCCTGTTTTGAGACTCTGCACAGAAAGGGTTTGCAGACTGCTGAATCCACACACGGGTTTAACTCTGGAAGGTGAGTGCACACGTTGACAACCGTTCTGTTAGGTAGCTGCGTTCTGGATTTAGAAGCAGATATTTCCTTGTGCTTACTGCTGTTTCTTCCATATGCCGGTATTGGGCTGAAAACGCCTGTTTTGAGACTCTGCACAGAAAGGGTCTGCAGACTGCTGAATCCACAAACGGGTTTATCTCTGAAAGTTGAGGGCACACATTGACAACCGTTCTGTTAGGTAGCTGCGTTTTGGATTTAGAAGCAGATATTTCCCAGTGCTTACTGCTGTTTCTTCCGTATGTCGGTATTGGGCTGAAAACGCCTGTTTTGAGACTCTGCACAGAAAGGGTCTGCAGACTGCTGAATCCACACACGGGTTTAACTCTGGAAGTTGAGTGCACACATTGACAACCGTTCTGTTAGGTAGTTGCGTTTTGGATTTAGGAGCAGATATTTCCCTGTGCTTACTGCTGTTTCTTCCATATGCCGGTATTGGGCTGAAAACGCCTGTTTTGAGACTCCGCACAGAAAGGGTCTGCAGACTGCTGAATCCACACACAGCTTTAACTCTGGAAGTTGAGTGCACACATTGACAACCGTTCTGTTAGGTAGCTGCGTTTTGGATTTAGAAGCAGATATTTCCCTGTGCATACTGCTGTTTCTTCCATATGCCGATATTGGGCCGAAAACGCCTGTTTTGAGACTCTGCACAGAAAGGGTCTGCAGACTGCTGAATCCACACACAGGTTTAACTCTGGAAGTTGAGTGCACACATTGACAACCGTTCTGTTAGGTAGCTGCGTTTTGGATTTAGAAGCAGATATTTCCCAGTGCTTACTGCTGTTTCTTCCATATGCCGGTTTTGGGCTGAAAACGCCTGTTTTGAGACTCTGCACAGAAAGGGTCTGCAGACTGCTGAATCCACACACGGGTTTAACTCTGGAAGTTGAGTGCACACATTGACAACCGTTCTGTTAGGTAGCTGCGTTTTGGATTTAGAAGCAGATATTTCCGTGTGCTTACTGCTGTTTCTTCCATATGCCGGTATTGGGCTGAAAACGCCTGTTTTGAGACTCGGCACAGAAAGGGTCTGCAGACTGCTGAATCCACACACGGGTTTAACTCTGGAAGTTGAGTGCACACATTGACAACCGTTCTGTTAGGTAGCTGCGTTTTGGATTTAGAAGCAGATATTTCCCTGTGCTTACTGCTGTTTCTTCGATATGCCGGTATTGGGCTGAAAACGCCTGTTTTGAGACTCTGCACAGAAAGGGTCTGCAGACTGCTAAATCCACACACGGCTTTAACTCTGGAAGTTGAGTGCACACATTGACAACCGTTCTGTTAGGTAGCTGCGTTTTGGATTTAGAAGCAGATATTTCCCTGTGCTTACTGCTGTTTCTTCCATATGCCGGTATTGGGCTGAAAACGCCTGTTTTGAGACTCTGCACAGAAAGGGTCTGCAGACTGCTGAACCCACACACGAGTTTAACTCTGGAAGCTGAGTGCACACATTGACAACCGTTCTGTTAGGTAGCTGCGTTTTGGATTTAGAAGCAGATATTTCCCAGTGGTTACTGCTGTTTCTTCCATATGCCGGTATTGTGCTGAAAACGCCTGTTTTGAGACTCTGCACAGAAAGGGTCTGCAGACTGCTGAATCCACACACGGGTTTATCTCTGGAAGTTGAGTGCACACTTTGACAACCGTTCTGTTAGGTAGCTGCATTTTGGATTTAAAAGCAGATATTTCCCTGTGCTTACTGCTGTTTCTTCCATATGCCTGTATTGGGCTGAAAACGCCTGTTTTGAGACTCTGCACAGAAAGGGTCTGCAGACTGCTGAATCCACACACGCGTTTAACTCTGGAAGTTGAGTGCACACATTGACAACCGTTCTGTTAGGTAGCTGCGTTTTGGATTTAGAAGCAGATATTTCCCAGTGCTTACTGCTGTTTCTTCCATATGCCGGTATTGGGCTGAAAACGCCTGTTTTGAGACTCTGCACAGAAAGGGTCTGCAGACTGCTGAATCCACACACGGGTTTAACTCTGGAAGTTGAGTGCACACATTGACAACCGTTCTGTTAGGTAGCTGCGTTTTGGATTTAGGAGCAGATATTTCCCTGTGCTTACTGCTGTTTCTTCCATATGCCGGTATTGGGCTGAAAACGCCTTTTTTGTGACTCTGCACAGAAAGGGTCTGCAGACTGCTGAATCCACACACGGGTTTAACTCTGGAAGTTGAGTGCACACATTGACAACCGTTCTGTTAGGTAGCTGCGTTTTGGATTTAGAAGCAGATATTTCCCTGTGCTTACTGCTGTTTCTTCCATATGCCGGTATTGGGCTGAAAACGCCTTTTTTGAGACTCTGCACAGAAAGGGTCTGCAGACTGCTGAATCCACACACGGGTTTAACTCTGGAAGTTGAGTGCACACACTGACAACCGTTCTGTTAGGTAGCTGCGTTTTGGATTTAGAAGCAGATATTTCCCTGTGCATACTGCTGTTTCTTCCATATGCCGGTATTGGGCTGAAAACGCCTGTTTTGAGACTCTGCACAGAAAGGGTCTGCAGACTGCTGAATTCACACACAGGTTTAACTCTGGAAGTTGAGTGCACACATTGACAACCGTTCTGGTAGGTAGCTGCGTTTTGCATTTAGAAGCAGATATTTCCCTGTGCTTACTGCTGTTTCTTCCATATGCCGGTATTGGGCTGAAAACGCCTGTTTTGAGACTCTGCACAGAAAGGGTCTGCAGACTGCTGAATCCACACACGTGTTTAACTCTGGAAGTTGAGTGCACACATTGACAACCGTTCTGTTAGGTAGCTGCGTTTTGGATTTAGAAGCAGATATTTCCCTGTGCTTACTGCTGTTTCTTCCATATGCCGGTATTGGGCTGAAAACGCCTGTTTTGAGACTCTGCACAGAAAGGGTCTGCAGACTGCTGAATCCACACACGGGTTTAACTCTGGAAGTTGAGTGCACACATTGACAACCGTTCTGTTAGGTAGCTTCGTTTTGGATTTAGAAGCAGATATTTACCTGTGCATACTGCTGTATCTTCCATATGCCGGTATTGGGCTGAAAACGCCTGTTTTGAGACTCTGCACAGAAAGGGTTTGCAGACTGCTGAATCCACACACGGGTTTAACTCTGGAAGGTGAGTGCACACATTGACAACCGTTCTGTTAGGTTGCTGCGTTTTGGATTTAGAAGCAGATATTTCCCTGTGCTTACTGCTGTTTCTTCCATATGCCGGTATTGGGCTGAAAACGCCTGTTTTGAGACTCTGCACAGAAAGGGTCTGCAGACTGCTGAATCCACACAGGGGTTTAACTCTGGAAGTTGAGTGCACACATTGACAACCGTTCTGTTAGGTAGCTGCGTTTTGGATTTAGAAGCAGATATTTCCCAGTGCTTACTGTTGTTTCTTCCATATGCCAGTATTGGGCTGAAAACGCCTGTTTTGAGACTCTGCACAGAAAGGGTCTGCAGACTGCTGAATCCACACACGGGTTTAACTCTGGAAGTTGAGTGCACACATTGACAACCGTTCTGTTAGGTAGCTGCGTTTTGGATTTAGAAGCAGATATTTCCCTGTGCATACTGCTGTTTCTTCCATATGCCGGTATTGGGCTGAAAACGCCTGTTTTGAGACTCTGCACAGAAAGGGTTTGCAGACTGCTGAATCCACACACGGGTTTAACTCTGGAAGGTGAGTGCACAGATTGACAACCGTTCTGTTAGGGAGCTGCGTTTTGGATTTAGAAGCAGATATTTCCCTGTGCTTACTGCTGTTTCTTCCATATGCCAGTATTGGGCTGTAAACCCCTGTTTTTAGACTCTGCACAGAAAGGGTCTGCAGACTGCTGAATCCACACACGGGTTTAACTCTGGAAGTTGAGGGCACACATTGACAACCGTTCTGTTAGGTAGCTGCGTTTTGGATTTAGAAGCAGATATTTCCCAGTGCTTACTGTTGTTTCTTCCATATGCCGGTACTGGGCTGAAAACGCCTGTTTTGAGACTCTGCACAGAAAGGGTCTGCAGACTGCTGAATCCACAAACGCGTTTATCTCTGAAAGTTGAGGGCACACATTGTCATCCGTTCTGTTAGGTAGCTGCGTTTTGGATTTAGAAGGAGATATTTCCCAGTGCTTACTGCTGTTTCTTCCATATGCTGGTATTGGGCTGAAAACGCCTGTTTTGAGACTGTGCACAGAAAGGGTCTGCAGACTGCTGAATCCACAAACGGGTTTATCTCTGAAAGTTGAGGGCACACATTGACAACCGTTCTGTTAGGTAGCTGCGTTTTGGATTTAGATGCAGATAATTCCCTGTGCTTACTGCTGTTTCTTCCATATGCCGGTATTGGGCTGTAAACGCCTGTTTTGAGACTCTGCACAGAAAGGGTCTGCAGACTGCTGAACCCACACACGGGTTTAACTCTGGAAGTTGAGTGCACACATTGACAACCGTTCTGTTAGGTAGCTGCGTTTTGGATTTAGAAGCAGATATTTCCCTGTGCTTACTGCTGTTTCTTCCATATGCCGGTATTGGGCTGAAAACGACTGTTTTGAGACTCTGCACAGAAAGGGTCTGCAGACTGCTGAATCCACACACGGGTTTAACTCTGGAAGTTGAGTGCACACATTGACAACCGTTCTGTTAGGTAGCTGCGTTTTGGATTTAGGAGCAGATATTTCCCTGTGCTTACTCCTGTTTCTTCCATATGCCGGTATTGGGCTGAAAACGCCTGTTTTGAGACTCTGCACAGAAAGGGTCTGCAGACTGCTGAATCCACACACAGCTTTAACTCTGGAAGTTGAGTGCACGCATTGACAACCGTTCTGTTAGGTAGCTGCGTTTTGGATTTAGAAGCAGATATTTTCCTGTGCATACTGCTGTTTCTTCCATATGCCGGTATTGGGCCGATAACGCCTGTTTTGAGAAGCTGCACAGAAAGGGTCTGCAGACTGCTGAATCCACACACAGGTTTAACTCTGGAAGTTGAGTGCACACATTGACAACCGTTCTGTTAGGTAGCTGCGTTTTGGATTTAGAAGCAGATATTTCCCTGTGCTTACTGCTGTTTCTTCCATATGCCGGTATTGGGCTGAAAACGCCTGTTTTGAGACTCTGCACAGAAAGGGTCTGCAGACTGCTGAATCCACACACGGGTTTAACTCTGGAAGTTGAGTGCACACATTGACAACCGTTCTGTTAGGTAGCTGCGTTTTGGATTTAGGAGCAGATATTTCCCTGTGCTTACTGCTGTTTCTTCCATATGCCGGTATTGGGCTGAAAACACCTGTTTTGAGACTCTGCACAGAAAGGGTCTGCAGACTGCTGAATCCACACAAAGCTTTAACTCTGGAAGTTGAGTGCACACATTGACAACCGTTCTGTTAGGTAGCTGCGTTTTGGATTTAGAAGCAGATATTTCCCTGTGCATACTGCTGTTTCTTCCATATGCCGGTATTGGGCTGAAAACGCCTGTTTTGAGACTCTGCACAGAAAGGGTCTGCAGACTGCTGAATCCACACACAGGTTTAACTCTGGAAGTTGAGTGCACACATTGACAACCGTTCTGTTAGGTAGCTGCGTTTTGGTATTTAGAAGCAGATATTTCCCTGTGCTTACTGCTGTTTCTTCCATATGCCGGTATTGGGCTGAAAACGCCTGTTTTGAGACTCTGCACAGAAAGGGTCTGCAGACTGCTGAATCCACACACGGGTTTAACTCTGGAAGTTGAGTGCACACACTGACAACCGTTCTGTTAGGTAGCTGCGTTTTGGATTTAGAAGCAGATATTTCCCTGTGCTTACTGCTGTTTCTTCCATATGCCGGTATTGGGCTGAAAACGCCTGTTTTGAGACTCTGCACAGAAAGGGTCTGCAGACTGCTGAATCCACACACGGGTTTAACTCTGGAAGTTGAGTGCACACACTGACAACCGTTCTGTTAGGTAGCTGCGTTTTGGATTTAGAAGCAGATATTTCCCTGTGCATACTGCTGTTTCTTCCATATGCCGGTATTGGGCTGAAAACGCCTGTTTTGAGACTCTGCACAGAAAGGGTCTGCAGACTGCTGAATTCACACACAGGTTTAACTCTGGAAGTTGAGTGCACACATTGACAACCGTTCTGGTAGGTAGCTGCGTTTTGCATTTAGAAGCAGATATTTCCCTGTGCTTACTGCTGTTTCTTCCATATGCCGGTATTGGGCTGAAAACGCCTGTTTTGAGACTCTGCACAGAAAGGGTCTGCAGACTGCTGAATCCACACACGTGTTTAACTCTGGAAGTTGAGTGCACACATTGACAACCGTTCTGTTAGGTAGCTGCGTTTTGGATTTAGAAGCAGATATTTCCCTGTGCTTACTGCTGTTTCTTCCATATGCCGGTATTGGGCTGAAAACGCCTGTTTTGAGACTCTGCACAGAAAGGGTCTGCAGACTGCTGAATCCACACACGGGTTTAACTCTGGAAGTTGAGTGCACACATTGACAACCGTTCTGTTAGGTAGCTTCGTTTTGGATTTAGAAGCAGATATTTACCTGTGCATACTGCTGTATCTTCCATATGCCGGTATTGGGCTGAAAACGCCTGTTTTGAGACTCTGCACAGAAAGGGTTTGCAGACTGCTGAATCCACACACGGGTTTAACTCTGGAAGGTGAGTGCACACATTGACAACCGTTCTGTTAGGTTGCTGCGTTTTGGATTTAGAAGCAGATATTTCCCTGTGCTTACTGCTGTTTCTTCCATATGCCGGTATTGGGCTGAAAACGCCTGTTTTGAGACTCTGCACAGAAAGGGTCTGCAGACTGCTGAATCCACACAGGGGTTTAACTCTGGAAGTTGAGTGCACACATTGACAACCGTTCTGTTAGGTAGCTGCGTTTTGGATTTAGAAGCAGATATTTCCCAGTGCTTACTGTTGTTTCTTCCATATGCCAGTATTGGGCTGAAAACGCCTGTTTTGAGACTCTGCACAGAAAGGGTCTGCAGACTGCTGAATCCACACACGGGTTTAACTCTGGAAGTTGAGTGCACACATTGACAACCGTTCTGTTAGGTAGCTGCGTTTTGGATTTAGAAGCAGATATTTCCCTGTGCATACTGCTGTTTCTTCCATATGCCGGTATTGGGCTGAAAACGCCTGTTTTGAGACTCTGCACAGAAAGGGTTTGCAGACTGCTGAATCCACACACGGGTTTAACTCTGGAAGGTGAGTGCACAGATTGACAACCGTTCTGTTAGGGAGCTGCGTTTTGGATTTAGAAGCAGATATTTCCCTGTGCTTACTGCTGTTTCTTCCATATGCCAGTATTGGGCTGTAAACCCCTGTTTTTAGACTCTGCACAGAAAGGGTCTGCAGACTGCTGAATCCACACACGGGTTTAACTCTGGAAGTTGAGGGCACACATTGACAACCGTTCTGTTAGGTAGCTGCGTTTTTGGATTTAGAAGCAGATATTTCCCAGTGCTTACTGTTGTTTCTTCCATATGCCGGTACTGGGCTGAAAAACGCCTGTTTTGAGACTCTGCACAGAAAGGGTCTGCAGACTGCTGAATCCACAAACGCGTTTATCTCTGAAAGTTGAGGGCACACATTGTCATCCGTTCTGTTAGGTAGCTGCGTTTTGGATTTAGAAGGAGATATTTCCCAGTGCTTACTGCTGTTTCTTCCATATGCTGGTATTGGGCTGAAAACGCCTGTTTTGAGACTGTGCACAGAAAGGGTCTGCAGACTGCTGAATCCACAAACGGGTTTATCTCTGAAAGTTGAGGGCACACATTGACAACCGTTCTGTTAGGTAGCTGCGTTTTGGATTTAGATGCAGATAATTCCCTGTGCTTACTGCTGTTTCTTCCATATGCCGGTATTGGGCTGTAAACGCCTGTTTTGAGACTCTGCACAGAAAGGGTCTGCAGACTGCTGAACCCACACACACGGGTTTAACTCTGGAAGTTGAGTGCACACATTGACAAACCGTTCTGTTAGGTAGCTGCGTTTTGGATTTAGAAGCAGATATTTCCCTGTGCTTACTGCTGTTTCTTCCATATGCCGGTATTGGGCTGAAAACGACTGTTTTGAGACTCTGCACAGAAAGGGTCTGCAGACTGCTGAATCCACACACGGGTTTAACTCTGGAAGTTGAGTGCACACATTGACAACCGTTCTGTTAGGTAGCTGCGTTTTGGATTTAGGAGCAGATATTTCCCTGTGCTTACTCCTGTTTCTTCCATATGCCGGTATTGGGCTGAAAACGCCTGTTTTGAGACTCTGCACAGAAAGGGTCTGCAGACTGCTGAATACACACACAGCTTTAACTCTGGAAGTTGAGTGCACGCATTGACAACCGTTCTGTTAGGTAGCTGCGTTTTGGATTTAGAAGCAGATATTTTCCTGTGCATACTGCTGTTTCTTCCATATGCCGGTATTGGGCCGATAACGCCTGTTTTGAGAAGCTGCACAGAAAGGGTCTGCAGACTGCTGAATCCCACACACAGGTTTAACTCTGGAAGTTGAGTGCACACATTGACAACCGTTCTGTTAGGTAGCTGCGTTTTGGATTTAGAAGCAGATATTTCCCTGTGCTTACTGCTGTTTCTTCCATATGCCGGTATTGGGCTGAAAACGCCTGTTTTGAGACTCTGCACAGAAAGGGTCTGCAGACTGCTGAATCCACACACGGGTTTAACTCTGGAAGTTGAGTGCACACATTGACAACCGTTCTGTTAGGTAGCTGCGTTTTGGATTTAGGAGCAGATATTTCCCTGTGCTTACTGCTGTTTCTTCCATATGCCGGTATTGGGCTGAAAACACCTGTTTTGAGACTCTGCACAGAAAGGGTCTGCAGACTGCTGAATCCACACAAAGCTTTAACTCTGGAAGTTGAGTGCACACATTGACAACCGTTCTGTTAGGTAGCTGCGTTTTGGATTTAGAAGCAGATATTTCCCTGTGCATACTGCTGTTTCTTCCATATGCCGGTATTGGGCTGAAAACGCCTGTTTTGAGACTCTGCACAGAAAGGGTCTGCAGACTGCTGAATCCACACACAGGTTTAACTCTGGAAGTTGAGTGCACACATTGACAACCGTTCTGTTAGGTAGCTGCGTTTTGGTATTTAGAAGCAGATATTTCCCTGTGCTTACTGCTGTTTCTTCCATATGCCGGTATTGGGCTGAAAACGCCTGTTTTGAGACTCTGCACAGAAAGGGTCTGCAGACTGCTGTATCCACACACGGGTTTACCTCTGGAAGTTGAGTGCACACATTGACAACCGTTCTGTTAGGTAGCTGCGTTTTGGATTTAGAAGCAGATATTTCCCAGTGCTTACTGTTGTTTCTTCCATATGCCGGTACTGGGCTGAAAACGCCTGTTTTGAGACTCTGCACAGAAAGGGTCTGCAGACTGCTGAATCCACAAACGGGTTTATCTCTGAAAGTTGAGGGCACACATTGACAACCGTTCTGTTAGGTAGCTGCGTTTTGGATTTAGAAGCAGATATTTCCCAGTGCTTACTGCTGTTTCTTCCATATGCCGGTATTGGGCTGAAAACGCCTGTTTTGAGACTCTGCACAGAAAGGGTCTGCAGACTGCTGAATCCACAAACGGGTTTATCTCTGAAAGTTGAGTGCACACATTGACAGCTGTTCTGTTAGGTAGCTGCGTTTTGGATTTAGAAGCAGATATTTCCCAGTGCTTACTGCTGTTTCTTCCATATGCCGGTATTGGGCTGAAAACGCCTGTTTTGAGACTCTGCACAGAAAGGGTCTGCAGACTGCTGAATCCACACACGGGTTTAACTCTGGAAGTTGAGTGCACACATTGACAACCGTTCTGTTAGGTAGCTGCGTTTTGGATTTAGAAGCAGATATTTCCCTGTGCTTACTGCTGTTTCTTCCATATGCCGGTATTGGGCTGAAAACGCCTGTTTTGAGACTCTGCACAGAAAGGGTCTGCAGACTGCTGAATCCACACACGGGTTTAACTCTGGAAGTTGAGTGCACACATTGACAACCGTTCTGTTAGGTAGCTGCGTTTTGGATTTAGAAGCAGATATTTCCCTGTGCATACTGCTGTTTCTTCCATATGCCGGTATTGGGCTGAAAACGCCTGTTTTGAGACTCTGCACAGAAAGGGTTTGCAGACTGCTGAATCCACACACGGGATTAACTCTGGAAGGTGAGTGCACACATTGACAACCGTTCTGTTAGGTAGCTGCGTTTTGGATTTAGAAGCAGATATTTCCCTGTGCTTACTGCTGTTTCTTCCATATGCCGGTATTGGGCTGAAAACGCCTGTTTTGAGACTCTGCACAGAAAGGGTCTGCAGACTGCTGAATCCACAAACGGGTTTATCTCTGAAAGTTGAGGGCACACATTGACAACCGTTCTGTTAGGTAGCTGCGTTTTGGATTTAGAAGCAGATATTTCCCAGTGCTTACTGCTGTTTCTTCCGTATGCCGGTATTGGGCTGAAAACGCCTGTTTTGAGACTCTGCACAGAAAGGGTCTGCAGACTGCTGAATCCACACACGGGTTTAACTCTGAAAGTTGAGTGCACACATTGACAACCGTTCTGTTAGGTAGCTGCGTTTTGGATTTAGGAGCAGATATTTCCCTGTGCTTACTGCTGTTTCTTCCATATGCCGGTATTGGGCTGAAAACGCCTGTTTTGAGACTCCGCACAGAAAGGGTCTGCAGACTGCTGAATCCACACACAGCTTTAACTCTGGAAGTTGAGTGCACACATTGACAACCGTTCTGTTAGGTAGCTGCGTTTTGGATTTAGAAGCAGATATTTCCCTGTGCATACTGCTGTTTCTTCTATATGCCGATATTGGGCCGAAAACGCCTGTTTTGAGACTCTGCACAGAAAGGGTCCGCAGACTGCTGAATCCACACACAGGTTTAACTCTGGAAGTTGAGTGCACACATTGACAACCGTTCTGTTAGGTAGCTGCGTTTTGGATTTAGAAGCAGATATTTCCCTGTGCTTACTGCTGTTTCTTCCATATGCCGGTATTGGGCTGAAAACGCCTGTTTTGAGACTCTGCACAGAAAGGGTCTGCAGACTGCTGAATCCACAAACGGGTTTATCTCTGGAAGTTCAGTGCACACATTGACAACCGATTTGGTAGGTTGCTGCGTTTTGGATTTAGAAGCAGATAATTCCCTGTGCTTACTGCTGTTTCTTCCATATGCCGGTATTGGGCTGAAAACGCCTGTTTTGAGACTCTGCATAGAAAGGGTCTGCAGACTGCTGAACCCACACACGGGTTTAACTCTTGAAGTTGAGTGCACACATTGACAACCGTTCTGTTAGGTAGCTGCGTTTTGGATTTAGAAGCAGATATTTCCCTGTGCTTACTGCTGTTTCTTCCATATGCCGGTGTTGGGCTGAAAACGCCTGTTTTGAGACTCTGCACAGAAAGGGTCTGCAGACTGCTGAATCCACACACGCGTTTAACTCTGGAAGTTGAGTGCACACATTAACAACCGTTCTGTTAGGTAGCTGCGTTTTGGATTTAGAGGCAGATATTTCCCAGTGCTTACTGCTGTTTCTTCCATATGCCGGTATTGGGCTGAAAACGCCTGTTTTGAGACTCTGCACAGAAAGGGTCTGCAGACTGCTGAATCCACACACGGGTTTAACTCTGGAAGTTGAGTGCACACATTGACAACCGTTCTGTTAGGTAGCTGCGTTTTGGATTTAGAAGCAGATATTTCCCTGTGCTTACTGCTGTTTCTTCCATATGCCGGTATTGGGCTGAAAACGCCTGTTTTGAGACTCTGCACAGAAAGGGTCTGCAGACTGCTGAATCCACACACGGGTTTAACTCTGGAAGTTGAGTGCACACATTGACAACCGTTCTGTTAGGTAGCTGCGTTTTGGATTTAGAAGCAGATATTTCCCTGTGCTTACTGCTGTTTCTTCCATATGCCGGTATTGGGCTGAAAACGCCTGTTTTGAGACTCTGCACAGAAAGGGTCTGCAGACTGCTGAATCCACACACGGGTTTAACTCTGGAAGTTGAGTGCACACATTGACAACCGTTCTGTTAGGTAGCTGCGTTTTGGATTTAGAAGCAGATATTTCCCTGTGCATACTGCTGTTTCTTCCATATGCCGGTATTGGGCTGAAAACGCCTGTTTTGAGACTCTGCACAGAAAGGGTTTGCAGACTGCTGAATCCACACACGGGTTTAACTCTGGAAGGTGAGTGCACACATTGACAACCGTTCTGTTAGGTAGCTGCGTTTTGGATTTAGAAGCAGATATTTCCCTGTGCTTACTGCTGTTTCTTCCATATGCCGGTATTGGGCTGAAAACGCCTGTTTTGAGACTCTGCACAGAAAGGGTCTGCAGACTGCTGAATCCACAAACGGGTTTATCTCTGAAAGTTGAGGTCACACATTGACAACCGTTCTGTTAGGTAGCTGCGTTTTGGATTTAGAAGCAGATATTTCCCAGTGCTTACTGCTGTTTCTTCCGTATGCCGGTATTGGGCTGAAAACGCCTGTTTTGAGACTCTGCACAGAAAGGGTCTGCAGACTGCTGAATCCACACACGGGTTTAACTCTGGAAGTTGAGTGCACACATTGACAACCGTTCTGTTAGGTAGCTGCGTTTTGGATTTAGGAGCAGATATTTCCCTGTGCTTACTGCTGTTTCTTCCATATGCCGGTATTGGGCTGAAAACGCCTGTTTTGAGACTCCGCACAGAAAGGGTCTGCAGACTACTGAATCCACACACAGCTTTAACTCTGGAAGTTGAGTGCACACATTGACAACCGTTCTGTTAGGTAGCTGCGTTTTGGATTTAGAAGCAGATATTTCCCTGTGCATACTGCTGTTTCTTCCATATGCCGATATTGGGCCGAAAACGCCTGTTTTGAGACTCTGCACAGAAAGGGTCTGCAGACTGCTGAATCCACACACAGGTTTAACTCTGGAAGTTGAGTGCACACATTGACAACCGTTCTGTTAGGTAGCTGCGTTTTGGATTTAGAAGCAGATATTTCCCTGTGCTTACTGCTGTTTCTTCCATATGCCGGTATTGGGCTGAAAACGCCTGTTTTGAGACTCTGCACAGAAAGGGTCTGCAGACTGCTGAATCCACACAGGCGTTTAACTCTGGAAGTTGAGTGCACACATTGACAACCGTTCTGTTAGGTAGCTGCGTTTTGGATTTAGAAGCAGATATTTCCCTGTGCATACTGCTGTTTCTTCCATATGCCGGTATTGGGCTGAAAACGCCTGTTTTGAGACTCTGCACAGAAAGGGTTTGCAGACTGCTGAATCCACACACGGGTTTAACTCTGGAAGGTGAGTGCACACGTTGACAACCGTTCTGTTAGGTAGCTGCGTTTTGGATTTAGAAGCAGATATTTCCTTGTGCTTACTGCTGTTTCTTCCATATGCCGGTATTGGGCTGAAAACGCCTGTTTTGAGACTCTGCACAGAAAGGGTCTGCAGACTGCTGAATCCACAAACGGGTTTATCTCTGAAAGTTGAGGGCACACATTGACAACCGTTCTGTTAGGTAGCTGCGTTTTGGATTTAGAAGCAGATATTTCCCAGTGCTTACTGCTGTTTCTTCCGTATGTCGGTATTGGGCTGAAAACGCCTGTTTTGAGACTCTGCACAGAAAGGGTCTGCAGACTGCTGAATCCACACACGGGTTTAACTCTGGAAGTTGAGTGCACACATTGACAACCGTTCTGTTAGGTAGTTGCGTTTTGGATTTAGGAGCAGATATTTCCCTGTGCTTACTGCTGTTTCTTCCATATGCCGGTATTGGGCTGAAAACGCCTGTTTTGAGACTCCGCACAGAAAGGGTCTGCAGACTGCTGAATCCACACACAGCTTTAACTCTGGAAGTTGAGTGCACACATTGACAACCGTTCTGTTAGGTAGCTGCGTTTTGGATTTAGAAGCAGATATTTCCCTGTGCATACTGCTGTTTCTTCCATATGCCGATATTGGGCCGAAAACGCCTGTTTGAGACTCTGCACAGAAAGGGTCTGCAGACTGCTGAATCCACACACAGGTTTAACTCTGGAAGTTGAGTGCACACATTGACAACCGTTCTGTTAGGTAGCTGCGTTTTGGATTTAGAAGCAGATATTTCCCAGTGCTTACTGCTGTTTCTTCCATATGCCGGTTTTGGGCTGAAAACGCCTGTTTTGAGACTCTGCACAGAAAGGGTCTGCAGACTGCTGAATCCACACACGGGTTTAACTCTGGAAGTTGAGTGCACACATTGACAACCGTTCTGTTAGGTAGCTGCGTTTTGGATTTAGAAGCAGATATTTCCGTGTGCTTACTGCTGTTTCTTCCATATGCCGGTATTGGGCTGAAAACGCCTGTTTTGAGACTCGGCACAGAAAGGGTCTGCAGACTGCTGAATCCACACACCGGGTTTAACTCTGGAAGTTGAGTGCACACATTGACAACCGTTCTGTTAGGTAGCTGCGTTTTGGATTTAGAAGCAGATATTTCCCTGTGCTTACTGCTGTTTCTTCGATATGCCGGTATTGGGCTGAAAACGCCTGTTTTGAGACTCTGCACAGAAAGGGTCTGCAGACTGCTAAATCCACACACGGCTTTAACTCTGGAAGTTGAGTGCACACATTGACAACCGTTCTGTTAGGTAGCTGCGTTTTGGATTTAGAAGCAGATATTTCCCTGTGCTTACTGCTGTTTCTTCCATATGCCGGTATTGGGCTGAAAACGCCTGTTTTGAGACTCTGCACAGAAAGGTCTGCAGACTGCTGAACCCACACACGAGTTTAACTCTGGAAGCTGAGTGCACACATTGACAACCGTTCTGTTAGGTAGCTGCGTTTTGGATTTAGAAGCAGATATTTCCCAGTGGGTTACTGCTGTTTCTTCCATATGCCGGTATTGTGCTGAAAACGCCTGTTTTGAGACTCTGCACAGAAAGGGTCTGCAGACTGCTGAATCCACACACGGGTTTATCTCTGGAAGTTGAGTGCACACTTTGACAACCGTTCTGTTAGGTAGCTGCATTTTGGATTTAAAAGCAGATATTTCCCTGTGCTTACTGCTGTTTCTTCCATATGCCTGTATTGGGCTGAAAACGCCTGTTTTGAGACTCTGCACAGAAAGGGTCTGCAGACTGCTGAATCCACACACGCGTTTAACTCTGGAAGTTGAGTGCACACATTGACAACCGTTCTGTTAGGTAGCTGCGTTTTGGATTTAGAAGCAGATATTTCCCAGTGCTTACTGCTGTTTCTTCCATATGCCGGTATTGGGCTGAAAACGCCTGTTTTGAGACTCTGCACAGAAAGGGTCTGCAGACTGCTGAATCCACACACGGGTTTAACTCTGGAAGTTGAGTGCACACATTGACAACCGTTCTGTTAGGTAGCTGCGTTTTGGATTTAGGAGCAGATATTTCCCTGTGCTTACTGCTGTTTCTTCCATATGCCGGTATTGGGCTGAAAACGCCTTTTTTGTGACTCTGCACAGAAAGGGTCTGCAGACTGCTGAATCCACACACGGGTTTAACTCTGGAAGTTGAGTGCACACATTGACAACCGTTCTGTTAGGTAGCTGCGTTTTGGATTTAGAAGCAGATATTTCCCTGTGCTTACTGCTGTTTCTTCCATATGCCGGTATTGGGCTGAAAACGCCTTTTTTGAGGACTCTGCACAGAAAGGGTCTGCAGACTGCTGAATCCACACACGGGTTTAACTCTGGAAGTTGAGTGCACACACTGACAAACCGTTCTGTTAGGTAGCTGCGTTTTGGATTTAGAAGCAGATATTTCCCTGTGCATACTGCTGTTTCTTCCATATGCCGGTATTGGGCTGAAAACGCCTGTTTTGAGACTCTGCACAGAAAGGGTCTGCAGACTGCTGAATTCACACACAGGTTTA
>NW_026989480.1:0-28987 GCF_030222135.1 Aotus nancymaae
CTTGTATACTGAATATAATCACACAGGAAATACTATTTTATTAAAAAATATACTCCCTCTCAAAGTTCTCTTTTATACTGAATATAATCACACAGGAAGTACTCTTTTATAAAAAATATACTCCCTTTCAATGTACTCTTTTATATTGAATATAATCACACTGGAACTACTCTTTTATTTTTAATATAATCACACAGGAAATACTTTTTATAAAAAATATAGACCCTCTCAAAATACTCTTTTATATTGAATATAATCACACTGGAAGTACTCTTTTATAAAAAATATACTCCCTCTCAAACTACTCTTTTATACTGAATATAATCACACTGGAAGTACTCTTTTATAAAAGATATACTCCCTCTCAAAGTACTCTTTTATACTGAATATAATCACACAGGAACTGCTCTTTTATAAAAAATATACTCCCTCTCAATGTACTCTTTTATATTGAATATAATCACACTGGAAGTACTCTTTTATAAAAAATATACTCCCTCTCAAAGTACTCTTTTATATTGAATATAATCACACTCGAACTACTCTTTTAATTTTAATATAATCACGCAGGAACTACTCTATTATAAAAAACATAGACCCTCGCAAATTAGTCTTTTATATTGAATATAACCACACAGGATGTACTCTATTATAAAAAATATACTCCCTCTCAATGTACTCCTTTATACTGAATATAATCACACAGGAAGTACTATTTTATAAAAAATATACTCCCTCTCAAAGTACTCTTTTATACTGAATATAATCACACAGGAACTACTCTTTTATAAAAAATATACTCCCTCTCAAAGTACTCTTTTATATTGAATATAATCACACTGGAACTACTCTTTTATTTTTAATATAATCACACAGGAAGTACTATTTTATAAAAATATAGACCCTCACAAAGTACTCTTTTATATTGAATATAATCACAGTGGAAGTACTATTTTATAAAGAATATACTCCCTCTCAAAGTACTGTTTTATACTGAATATAATCACACTGGAATACTCTTTTATAAAAAATATACTCCCTCTCAAAGTACTGTTTTATACTGAATATAATCACACAGGAAGTACTCTTTTATAAATATATACTTCCTCTCAAAATACTCTTTTATACTGAATATAATCACACAGGAAGTACTCTTTCATAAAAAATATACTCCCTCTCAATGTACTCTTTTATACTGAATATAATCACACAGGAACTACTCTTTTATTTTTAATATAATCACACAGGAAGTACTCTTTTATAAAAAATATAGACCCTCTCAAAGTACTCTTTTATATTGAATATAATCACAGTGGAAGTACTCTTTTATAAAAAATATACTCCCTCTCAAAGTACTCTTTTTTACTGAATATAATGACACTGGAAGTACTCTTTTATAAAAAATATACTCCCTCTCAATGTACTCTTTTATACTGAATATAATCACACAGGAACTACTCTTTTATTTTTAATATAATCACAAAGGAATTACTCTTTTATAAAAAATATACTCCCTCTCAATCTACTCTTTTATATTGAATATAATCACACTGGAAGTACTCTTTTATAAAAAATATACTCCCTCTCAAAATACTCTTTTATATTGAATATAATCACACTGGAACTACTCTTTTATTTTTAATATAATCACACTGGAAGTACTCTTATATAAAAAATATACTCCCTCTCAAAGTACTCTTTTATATTGAATATAATCACATTGGAAGTACTCTTTTATAAAAAATATACTCCCTCTCAAAGTACTCTTTTATTTTGAATATAATCACACTGGAACTACTCTTTTATTTTTAATATAATCACACAGGAACTACTCTTTTATAAAAAATATAGACCCTCTCAAAGTACTCTTTTATATTGAATATAATCACACTGGAAATACCCCTTTATAAACAATATACTCCCTCTCAATGTACTCTTTTATATTGAATATAATCACAAAGGAAGTACTCTTTTAAAAAAAATATACTCCCTCTCAATGTACTCTTTTATACTGAATATAATCACACTGGAAGTACTCTTTTATAAAAAATATACTCTCTCTCAATGTACTCTTTTATACTGAATATAATCACACTGGATATACTCTTTTATAAAAAATAGAGTTCCTCTCAAAATACTATTTTATACTGAATATAATCACACTGGCAGTACTCTTTTGTAAAAAATATACTCCCTCTCAAAGTACTCTTTTATATTGAATATAATCACACTGGAACTACTATTTTACTTTTAATATAATCACACAGGAAGTACTCTTTTATAAAAAATATAGACCCTCTCAAAGTACTCTTTTATACTGAATATAATCACCCTAGAAGCACTCTTTTCTAAAAAATATACTCCCCCTCAAAGTCCTCTTTTATATTGAATATAATCACACTGGAACTACTCTTTTATTTTTAATATAATCACACAGGAAGTACTCTTTTATAAAAAAAATAGACCCTCTCACACTACTCTTTTATATTGAATATAATCACACTGGAAGTACTCTTTTATAAAAAGTATACTCCCTCTCAAAGTACTCTTTTATATTGAATATAATCACACTGGAAGTACTCTTTTATAAGAAATATACTCCCTCTCAAAGAACTCTTTTATATTGAATATAATCACACCGTAAATACTCTTTTATTTTTAATATAATCACACAGGAAATACTCTACTATAAAAAACATAGACCCTCTCAAAGTAGTCTTTTATATTGAATATAACCACACTGGATGTAGTCTATTATAAAAAATATACTCCCTCTCAATGTACTCCTTTATACTGAATATAATCACAGAGGAAGTACTCTTTTATAAAAAATATACTCCCTCTCAAAGTACTCTTTTATACTGAATATAATAACACAGAAAGTACTATTTTATAAAAAATAAACTCCCTCTCAAAGTACTCCTTTATATTGAATATAATCACACTGGAACTACTCTTGTATTTTAAATCTAATCACACAGGTAGTACTCTTTTATAAAAAATATAGACCCTCACAAAGTACTCTTTTATATTGAATAGAATCACAGTGGAAGTACTATTTTATAAAAAATATACTCCCTCTCAAAATACTGTTTTATACTGAATATAATCACACTGGAAGTACTCTTTTATAAAAAATATACTCCCTCTCAAAGTACTCTTTTATACTGTATATAATCACACAGGAAGTACTCTTTTATAAAAAATATACTCCCTCTCAATGTACTCTTTTATATTGAATATAATCAAACAGTAAGTACTCTTTTATAAAAAATATACTCCCTCTCAAAGTACTCTTTTATACTGAATATAATCACACAAGAAGTACTCTTTTATAAATATTTACTTACTCTCAAAGTAGTCTCTTATACTGATTATAATCACACAGGAAGTACTCTTTTATAAAAAATATACTCCCTCTCAATGTTCTCTTTTATATTGAATATAGTCACACTGGAAGTACTCTTTTATTAAAAATATACTCCCTCTCAAAGTACTCTTTTATACTGAATATAATCACACAGGAAGTACTCTTTTATAAAAAATATACTTCCTCTCAAAGTACTCTTTTATACTGAATATAATCACACAGGAAGTACTCTTTTATAAATAATATACTCCCTCTCAATGTACTCTTTTATATTGAATATAATCACTCTGGAACTACTCTTTTATTTTTAATATAATCACACAGGAAGTACGCTTTTATAAAAAATATAGACCCTCTCAAAGTACTCTTTTATATTGAATATAATCACACTGGAAGTATCTTTTATAAAAAATATACTCCCTTTCAATGTACTCTTGTATACTGAATATAATCACACAGGAAATACTATTTTATTAAAAAATATACTCCCTCTCAAAGTTCTCTTTTATACTGAATATAATCACACAGGAAGTACTCTTTTATAAAAAATATACTCCCTTTCAATGTACTCTTTTATATTGAATATAATCACACTGGAACTACTCTTTTATTTTTAATATAATCACACAGGAAATACTTTTTATAAAAAATATAGACCCTCTCAAAATACTCTTTTATATTGAATATAATCACACTGGAAGTACTCTTTTATAAAAAATATACTCCCTCTCAAACTACTCTTTTATACTGAATATAATCACACTGGAAGTACTCTTTTATAAAAGATATACTCCCTCTCAAAGTACTCTTTTATACTGAATATAATCACACAGGAATTGCTCTTTTATAAAAAATATACTCCCTCTCAATGTACTCTTTTATATTGAATATAATCACACTGGAAGTATCTTTTATAAAAAATATACTCCCTTTCAATGTACTCTTGTATACTGAATATAATCACACAGGAAATACTATTTTATTAAAAAATATACTCCCTCTCAAAGTTCTCTTTTATACTGAATATAATCACACTGGAAGTACTCTTTTATAAAAAATATACTCCCTCTCAAAGTACTCTTTTATATTGAATATAATCACACTCGAACTACTCTTTTAATTTTAATATAATCACGCAGGAACTACTCTATTATAAAAAACATAGACCCTCGCAAATTAGTCTTTTATATTGAATATAACCACACAGGATGTACTCTATTATAAAAATTATACTCCCTCTCAATGTACTCCTTTATACTGAATATAATCACACAGGAAGTACTATTTTATAAAAAATATACTCCCTCTCAAAGTACTCTTTTATACTGAATATAATCACACAGGAACTACTCTTTTATAAAAAATATACTCCCTCTCAAAGTACTCTTTTATATTGAATATAATCACACTGGAACTACTCTTTTATTTTTAATATAATCACACAGGAAGTACTATTTTATAAAAATATAGACCCTCACAAACTACTCTTTTATATTGAATATAATCACAGTGGAAGTACTATTTTATAAAGAATATACTCCCTCTCAAAGTACTGTTTTATACTGAATATAATCACACTGGAATACTCTTTTATAAAAAATATACTACCTCTCAAAGTACTGTTTTATACTGAATATAATCACACAGGAAGTACTCTTTTATAAATATATACTTCGTCTCAAAATACTCTTTTATACTGAATATAATCACACAGGAAGTACTCTTTCATAAAAAATATACTCCCTCTCAATGTACTCTTTTATACTGAATATAATCACACAGGAACTACTCTTTTATTTTTAATATAATCACACAGGAAGTACTCTTTTATAAAAAATATAGACCCTCTCAAAGTACTCTTTTATATTGAATATAATCACAGTGGAAGTACTCTTTTATAAAAAATATACTCCCTCTCAAAGTACTCTTTTTTACTGAATATAATGGCACTGGAAGTACTCTTTTATAAAAAATATACTCCCTCTCAATGTACTCTTTTATACTGAATATAATCACACAGGAACTACTCTTTTATTTTTAATATAATCACACAGGAATTACTCTTTTATAAAAAATATACTCCCTCTCAATCTACTCTTTTATATTGAAAATAATCACAATGGAAGTACTCTTTTATAAAAAATATACTCCCTCTCAAAATACTCTTTTATATTGAATATAATCACACTGGAACTACTCTTTTATTTTTAATATAATCACACGGGAAGTACTCTTATATAAAAAATATACTCCCTCTCAAAGTACTCTTTTATATTGAATATAATCACATTGGAAGTACTCTTTTATAAAAAATATACTCCCTCTCAAAGTACTCTTTTATTTTGAATATAATCACACTGGAACTACTCTTTTATTTTTAATATAATCACACAGGATCTACTCTTTTATAAAAAATATAGACCCTCTCAAAGTACTCTTTTATATTGAATATAATCACACTGGAAATACTCCTTTATAAAAAATATACTCCCTCTCAATGTACTCTTTTATATCGAATATAATCACAAAGGAAGTACTCTTTTATAAAAAATATACTCCCTCTCAATGTACTCTTTTATACTGAATATAATCACACTGGAAGTACTCTTTTATAAAAAATATACTCTCTCTCAATGTACTCTTTTATACTGAATATAATCACACTGGATATACTCTTTTATAAAAAATAGAGTCCCTCTCAAAATACTATTTTATACTGAATATAATCACACTGGAAGTACTCTTTTGTAAAAAATATACTCCCTCTCAAAGTACTCTTTTATATTGAATATAATCACACTGGAACTACTCTTTTATTTTTAATATAATCACACAGGAAATACTTTTTATAAAAAATATAGACCCTCTCAAAATACTCTTTTATATTGAATATAATCACACTGGAAGTACTCTTTTATAAAAAATATACTCCCTCTCAAACTACTCTTTTATACTGAATATAATCACACTGGAAGTACTCTTTTATAAAAGATATACTCCCTCTCAAAGTACTCTTTTATACTGAATATAATCACACAGGAACTGCTCTTTTATAAAAAATATACTCCCTCTCAATGTACTCTTTTATATTGAATATAATCACACTGGAAGTACTCTTTTATAAAAAATATACTCCCTCTCAAAGTACTCTTTTATATTGAATATAATCACACTCGAACTACTCTTTTAATTTTAATATAATCACGCAGGAACTACTCTATTATAAAAAACATAGACCCTCGCAAATTAGTCTTTTATATTGAATATAACCACACAGGATGTACTCTATTATAAAAAATATACTCCCTCTCAATGTACTCCTTTATACTGAATATAATCACACAGGAAGTACTATTTTATAAAAAATATACTCCCTCTCAAAGTACTCTTTTATACTGAATATAATCACACAGGAACTACTCTTTTATAAAAAATATACTCCCTCTCAAAGTACTCTTTTATATTGAATATAATCACACTGGAACTACTCTTTTATTTTTAATATAATCACACAGGAAGTACTATTTTATAAAAATATAGACCCTCACAAAGTACTCTTTTATATTGAATATAATCACAGTGGAAGTACTATTTTATAAAGAATATACTCCCTCTCAAAGTACTGTTTTATACTGAATATAATCACACTGGAATACTCTTTTATAAAAAATATACTCCCTCTCAAAGTACTGTTTTATACTGAATATAATCACACAGGAAGTACTCTTTTATAAATATATACTTCCTCTCAAAATACTCTTTTATACTGAATATAATCACACAGGAAGTACTTTTTCATAAAAAATATACTCCCTCTCAATGTACTCTTTTATATTGAATATATTCACACTGGAACTACTTTTATTTTTAATATAATCACACAGGGAGTACTCTTTTATAAAATATATACTCCCTCTCAAAGTACTCTTTTATACTGAATATAATCACACTGGAAGTACTCTTTTATAAAAAATATACTGCCTCTCAAAGTACTCTTTTATATTGAATATAATCAAACTGGAACTACTCTTTTATTTTTAATATAATCACACAGGAAGTAGTATTTTATAAAAAATATACTCCCCCTCAAAGTACTCTTTTTTACTGAATATAATCCCACTGGAAGTACTCTTTTATAAAAAATATACTACCTCTCAAAGTACTCTTTTATACTGAATATAATCACACAGGAACTACTCTTTTATTTTTAATATAATCACACAGGAAGTACACTTTTATAAAAAATATACTCCCTCTCAATGTACTCTTTTATACTGAATATAATCACACTGGAAATACTCTTTTATAAAAAATATACTCCCTCTCAAAGTATTCTTTTATATTGAATATAATCACACTGGAACTACTCTTTAATTTTAAATATAGTCACACAGGAAGTATTCTTTTATCAAAAATATAGACCCACTCAAAGTACTCTTTTATACTGAATATAATAACACAGGAAATACTCTTTTATAAAAAATATAGTCCCTATCAAAATACTATTTTATACTGAATATAATCACACTGGAAGTACTCTTTTATAAAAAATATACTTCCTCTCAATGTATTCTTTTATACTGAATATAATCACACAGGAAGTACTCTTTTATAAATAATATACTCCCTCTCAATGTACTCTTTTATATTGAATTTAATCACACTGGAACTACTCTTTTATTTTTAATATAATCACACAGGAAGTACTCATTTATAAAAAATATAGACCCTCTCAAAGTACTCTTTTATATTGAATATCATCACACTGGAACTACTCTTTTATAAAAAATAGACTCCCTTTCAATATACTCTTTTATACTGAATATAATCACACAGCAAGTACTATTTTATTAAAAAATATACTCCCTATCAAAGAACTCTTTTATACTGAATATAATCACACAGGAAGTACTCTTTTATAAAAAATATACTCCGTCTCAATGTACTCTTTTATATTGAATATAATCACACAGGAAGTACTCTTTTATAAAAAATATACTCCCTTTCAATGTACTCTTTTTTACTGAATATAATCACACAGGAAGTACTATTTTATTAAAAAATATACTCCCTCTCAAAGTACTCTTTTATACTGAATATAATCACACAGGAAGTACTCTTTTATAAAAAATATACTCCCACTCAATGTACTCTTTATATTCAATATAATCACACTGGAACTACTCTTTTATAAAAAATATACTCCCTCTCAAAGTACTGTTTTATATTGAATATAATCACACTGGAACGACTTTTTATTTTTAATATAATCATACAGGAAGTACTCTTTTATAAAAAATATACTCCCTCTCAAACTACTCTTTTATACTGAATATAATCACACTGGAAGTACTCTTTTATAAAAGATATACTCCCTCTCAAAGTACTCTTTTATACTGAATATAATCACACAGGAACTGCTCTTTTATAAAAAATATACTCCCTCTCAATGTACTCTTTTATATTGAATATAATCACACTGGAAGTACTCTTTTATAAAAAATATACTCCCTCTCAAAGTACTCTTTTATATTGAATATAATCACACTCGAACTACTCTTTTAATTTTAATATAATCACGCAGGAACTACTCTATTATAAAAAACATAGACCCTCGCAAATTAGTCTTTTATATTGAATATAACCACACAGGATGTACTCTATTATAAAAAATATACTCCCTCTCAATGTACTCCTTTATACTGAATATAATCACACAGGAAGTACTATTTTATAAAAAATATACTCCCTCTCAAAGTACTCTTTTATACTGAATATAATCACACAGGAACTACTCTTTTATAAAAAATATACTCCCTCTCAAAGTACTCTTTTATATTGAATATAATCACACTGGAACTACTCTTTTATTTTTAATATAATCACACAGGAAGTACTATTTTATAAAAATATAGACCCTCACAAAGTACTCTTTTATATTGAATATAATCACAGTGGAAGTACTATTTTATAAAGAATATACTCCCTCTCAAAGTACTGTTTTATACTGAATATAATCACACTGGAATACTCTTTTATAAAAAATATACTCCCTCTCAAAGTACTGTTTTATACTGAATATAATCACACAGGAAGTACTCTTTTATAAATATATACTTCCTCTCAAAATACTCTTTTATACTGAATATAATCACACAGGAAGTACTTTTTCATAAAAAATATACTCCCTCTCAATGTACTCTTTTATATTGAATATATTCACACTGGAACTACTTTTATTTTTAATATAATCACACAGGGAGTACTCTTTTATAAAATATATACTCCCTCTCAAAGTACTCTTTTATACTGAATATAATCACACTGGAAGTACTCTTTTATAAAAAATATACTGCCTCTCAAAGTACTCTTTTATATTGAATATAATCAAACTGGAACTACTCTTTTATTTTTAATATAATCACACAGGAAGTAGTATTTTATAAAAAATATACTCCCCTTCAAAGTACTCTTTTTTACTGAATATAATCCCACTGGAAGTACTCTTTTATAAAAAATATACTACCTCTCAAAGTACTCTTTTATACTGAATATAATCACACAGGAACTACTCTTTTATTTTTAATATAATCACACAGGAAGTACTCTTTTATAAAAAATATACTCCCTCTCAATGTACTCTTTTATACTGAATATAATCACACTGGAAATACTCTTTTATAAAAAATATACTCCCTCTCAAAGTATTCTTTTATATTGAATATAATCACACTGGAACTACTCTTTAATTTTAAATATAGTCACACAGGAAGTATTCTTTTATCAAAAATATAGACCCACTCAAAGTACTCTTTTATACTGAATATAATAACACAGGAAATACTCTTTTATAAAAAATATAGTCCCTATCAAAATACTATTTTATACTGAATATAATCACACTGGAAGTACTCTTTTATAAAAAATATACTTCCTCTCAATGTATTCTTTTATACTGAATATAATCACACAGGAAGTACTCTTTTATAAATAATATACTCCCTCTCAATGTACTCTTTTATATTGAATTTAATCACACTGGAACTACTCTTTTATTTTTAATATAATCACACAGGAAGTACTCATTTATAAAAAATATAGACCCTCTCAAAGTACTCTTTTATATTGAATATCATCACACTGGAACTACTCTTTTATAAAAAATATACTCCCTTTCAATATACTCTTTTATACTGAATATAATCACACAGCAAGTACTATTTTATTAAAAAATATACTCCCTATCAAAGAACTCTTTTATACTGAATATAATCACACAGGAAGTACTCTTTTATAAAAAATATACTCCGTCTCAATGTACTCTTTTATATTGAATATAATCACACAGGAAGTACTCTTTTATAAAAAATATACTCCCTTTCAATGTACTCTTTTTTACTGAATATAATCACACAGGAAGTACTATTTTATTAAAAAATATACTCCCTCTCAAAGTACTCTTTTATACTGAATATAATCACACAGGAAGTACTCTTTTATAAAAAATATACTCCCACTCAATGTACTCTTTATATTCAATATAATCACACTGGAACTACTCTTTTATAAAAAATATACTCCCTCTCAATGTACTGTTTTATATTGAATATAATCACACTGGAACGACTTTTTATTTTTAATATAATCATACAGGAAGTACTCTTTTATAAAATATATACTCCCTCTCAAAGTACTCTTTTATTCTGAATATAATCACACTGGAAGTACTCTTTTATAAAAAATATACTCCCTCTCAAAGTACTCTTTTATATTGAATATAATCACACTGGAACTACTCTTTTATTTCTAATATAATCACGCAGGAACTACTCTATTATAAAAAACATAGACCCTCGAAAAGTAGTCTTTTATACTGAATATAACCACACTGGATGTACTCTATTATAAAAAATATACTCCCTCTCAATGTACTCCTTTACACTGAATATAATCACACAGGAAGTACTCTTTCATAAAAAATATACTCCCTCCCAATGTACTCTTTTATACTGAATATAATCACACAGGAACTACTCTTTTATTTTTAATATAATCACACAGGAGGTACTCTTTTATAAAAAATATAGACCCTCCCAAAGTTCTCTTTTATATTGAATAGAATCACAGTGGAAATACTATTTTATATAAAATATACTCCCTCTCAAAGTACTTTTTTTCACTGAATATAATCACACTGGAAGTACTCTTTTATAAAAAATATACTCCCTCTCAAAGTACTTTTTTATACTGAATATAATCACACAGTAACTACTCTTTTATTTTTAATATAATCACACAGGAAGTACTCTTTTATAAAAAATATACTCCCTTTCAAAGTACTCTTTTCTATTGAATATAATCACACTGGAAGTACTCTTTTATAAAAAATATACTCCCTCTCAAAGTACTCTTTTATTTTGAATATAATCACACTGGAACTACTCTTTTATTTTTAATATAATCACACAGGAAGTACTCTTTTATAAAAAATATAGACCCACTCAAAGTACTCTTTTATATTAAATATAATCACACTGGAAGTACTCCTTTATAAAAAATAAAGTCCCTCTCAATGTACTCTTTTATATTGAATATAATCACACAGGAAGTACTGTTTTATAAAAAATATACGCCCTCTCAAAGTATTCTTTTATACTGAATATAATCACACTGGAAGTACTCTTTTATAAAAAATATACTCCCTCTCAATGTACTCTTTTATATTGAATATAATCACACAGGAAGTACTCTTTTATAAAAAATATACTCCCTCTCAAAGTACTCTTTTATACTGAATATAATCACACAGGAAGTACTCTTTTATAAATATATATTTCCTCTCAAAGTACTCTATAAAACTGAATATAATCACACAGGAAGTACTCTTTTATAAAAAATATACTCCCTCTAAATGTGCTCTTTTATATTGAATATAATCACACTGGAAGTACTCTTTTATTAAAAATATACTCCCTCTCAAAGTACTCTTTTATACTGAATATAATCGCACAGCAAGTAATCTTTTATAAAAAATATACTTCCTCTCAAAGTACTCTTTTATACTGAATATAATCACACAGCAAGTACTCTTTTATAAATAATATACTCCCTCTCAATGTACTCTTTTATAATGAATATAATCATACGGGAACTACTCTTTTATTTTTAATATAATCACACAGGAAGAACTGTTTTATAAAAAATATAGACCCTCTCAAAGTACTCTTTTATATTGAATATAATCACAGTGGAAGTACTATTATACAAAAAATATACTCCCTCTCAAAGTACTCTTTTTTATTGAATATAATCACACTGGAAGTACTCTTTTATAAAAAAATATTCTCCCTCACAAAGTACTCTTTTATACTGAATATAATCACACAGGAACTACTCTTTTATTTTAAAGATAATCACACAGGAAGTACTCTTTTATAAAAAATACACTCCCTCTTAATGTACTCTTTTATATTGAATATAATCACACTGGAAGTACTCTTTTATAAAAAATATACTCCCTCTCAAAGTACTCTTTTATATTGAATATAATCACACTGGAACTACTCTTTCTTTTTTAATATAATCACAGAGGAAACACTCTTTTATAAAAAAATATACTCCCTCTCAAAGTACTCTTTTATATTGAATATAATCACACTGGAAGTACTCTTTTATAAAAAATATACTCCCTCTCAAAGTATTCATTTATTTTGAATATAATCACACTGGAACTACTGTTTTATTTTTAATATAATCACACAGGATGTACTCTTATATAAAAAATTTAGACCCTCTCAAAGTACTCTTTTATATTGAATATAATCACACTGGAAGTACTCCTTTATAAAAAATATACTCCCTCTCATTGTACTCTTTTATATTGAATATAATCACAGAGGAAGTACTCTTTTATAAAAAATATACTCCCTCTCAATGTACGCTTTTATACTGAATATAATCACACTGGAACTACTCTTTTATAAAAAATATACTCCCTCTCAATGTACTCATTTATACTGAATATAAACACACTGGAAATACTCTTTTATAAATAATTTACTCCCTATCAAATTACTCTTTTATATTGAATATAATCACACTGGAACTACTCTTTTATTTTTAATATAATCACAGAGGAAGTACTCTTTTATAAAAAATATAGACCCTTTCACACTACTCTTTTATATTGAATATAATCACACTGGAAGTACTCTTTTAAAAAAAGCATACTCCCTCTCAAAGTACTCTTTTATATTGAATATAATCACACTGGAAGTACTCTTTTATAAGAAATATACTCCCTCTCAAAGAACTCTTTTATATTGAATATAATCACACTGTAAATACTCTTATATTTTTAATATAATCACACAGGAAGAACTCTTTTATACAAAATATAGACCCTCTCAAAGTACTCTTTTATATTGAATATAATCACACTGGAAGTATTCTCTTATAAAAATTATATTCCCTCTCAAAATACTCTTTTATGCTGAATATAATCACACTGGACGTACTCTTTTGTTAAAAATATACTCCCTCTCAAAGTACTCTTTTATTCTGAATATAATCTCACAGGAAGTACTCTTTTATAAAAAATATAGACCCTCTCAAAGTACTCTTTTATACTGAATGTAATCACCCTGGAAATACTCTTTTATAAAAAATATACTCCCTCTCAAAGTACTCATTTATATTGAATATAATCACACTGGAACTACTCTTTTATTTTTAATATAATCACACAGGAAGTACTCTTTTATAAAAAATATAGACCCTCGCAAAGTACTCTTTTATATTGAATATAATCACAGTGGAAGTACTATTTTATAAAAAATATACTTTTTCTCAAAGTACTCTTTTTTTACTGAATATAATCACACTGGAAGTACTCTTTTAAAAAAATATACTCCCTCTAAAAGTACTCTTTTATACTGAATATAATCACAGAGGAACTACTCTTTTATTTTTAATATAATCACACAGGAATTACTCTTTTATAAAAAATATACTCCCTCTCAATGTACTCTTTTATATTGAATATAATCACACTGGAAGTACTCTTTTATAAAAAATATACTCCCTCTCAAAATACTCTTTTATATTGAATATAATCACACTGGAACTACTCTTTTATTTTTAATATAATCACACAGGAAGTACTCTTTTATAAAAAATATACTCCCTCTCAAAGTACTCTTTTATTTTGAATATAATCACACTGGAACTACTCTTTTATTTTTAATATAATCACACAGGAAGTACTCTTTTATAAAAAATATAGACCCTCTCAAAGTACTCTTTTATATTGAAAATAATCACACTGGATGTACTCTTTTATAAAAAAAATACTCCCTCTCAAAGTACTCTTTTATATTGAATATAATCACACTGGAACTACTCTTTTATTTTTAATATAATCACAGAGGAAGTACTCTTTTATAAAAAAATATACTCCCTCTCAAAGTACTCTTTTATATTGAATATAATCACACTGGAAGTACTCTTTTATAAAAAATATACTCCCTCTCAAAGTACTCTTTTATTTTGAATATAATCACACTGTAACTACTCTTTTATTTTTAATATAATCACACAGGAAGTAGTATTATATAAAAAATATACTCCCCCTCAATGTACTCCTTTATATTGAATATAATCACACAGGAACTACTCTTTTATATAAAATATACTCCCTCTCAATGTACTCTTTTATACTGAATATAATCACACTGGAAGTACTCTTTTATAAAAAATATACTCTCTCTCAATGTACTCTTTTATATTGAATATAATCACACTGGAAATACTCTTTTACTTTTAATATAATCCCACAGGAAGTACTCTTTTATAAAATATATAGACTCTCTCAAAGTACTCTTTGTATTGAATATAATCACACTGGAAGTACTCTTTTATAAAAAATATACTCCCTCTCAAAATACTCTTTTATGCTGAATATAATCACACTGGAAGTACTCCTTTGTTAAAAATATACTCCCTCTCAAAGTACTCTTTTATACTGCATATAATCACACAGGAAGTACTCTTTAATAAAAAATATAGACCCTCTCAAAATACTCTTTTATACTGAATATAATCAAACTGGAAGTACTCTTTTATAAAAAACATACTCCTTCTCAAAGTACTCTTTTATATTGAATATAATCACACCGGAACTACTCTTTTATTTTTAATATAATCACACAGGAAGTACTCTTTTATAAGAAATATAGACCCTCTCAAAGTACTCTTTTATATTGAATATAATCACACTGGAAATACTATTTTATAAAAAATATACTCCCTCTCAAAGTACTCTTTTATATTGAATATAATCACACTGGAAGTACTCTTTTATAAAAAATATACTCCCTCTCAAAGTACTCTTTTATACTGAATATAATCACACAGGAATTACTCTTTTATAAAAAATATACTCCCTCTCACACTACTCTTTTATATTGAATATAATCACACTGGAATTATTCTTTTATAAAAAGTATACTCCCTCTCAAAGTACTCTTTTATATTGAATATAATCACACTGGAAGTACTCTTTTATAAAAAATATACTCCCTCTCAAAGAACTCTTTTGTATTGAATATAATCATACTGTAAATACTCTTTAATTTTTAATATAATCACACAGCAAATACTCTAGTATAAAAAACATAGACCCTCTCAAAGTAGTCTTTTATATTGAATATAACCATACTGGATGTAGTCTATTATAAAAAATATACTCCCTCTCAATGTACTCCTTTATACTGAATATAATCACAGAGGAAGTACTCTTTTATAAAAAATATACTCCCTCTCAAAGTACTCTTTTATACTGAATATAATCACACAGGAACTACTATTTTATAAAAAATATACTCCCTCTCAAAGGACTCCTTTATATTGAATATAATCACACTGGAACTACTCTTGTATTTTTAATATAATCACACAGGTAGTAGTCATTTATAAAAAATATAGACCCTCACAAAGTACTCTTTTATATTGAATAGAATCACAGTGGAAGTACTATTTTATAAAAAATATACTCCCTCTCAAAATACTGTTTTATACTGAATATAATCACACTGGAAGTACTCTTTTATAAAAAATAAACTCCCTCTCAAAGTACTCTTTTATACTGAATATAGTCACACTGGATGTACTCCTTTATAAAAAATATACTCCCTCTCAATGTACTCTTTTATATTGAATATAATCACACAGGAAGTACTCTTTTATAAAAAATATACTCCCTCTCAAAGTACTCTTTTATACTGAATATAATCACACAGGAAGTACTCTTTTATAAAAAATATACTCCCTCTCAATGTACTCTTTTATATTGAATATAATCACACAGGAACGACTCTTTTATAAAAAATATACTCCCTCTCAAAGTATTCTTTTATACTGAATATAATCACACAGGAAGTACTCTTTTATAAATATTTACTTCCTCTCAAAGTACTCTTTTATACTGAATATAATCACACAGGAAGTACTCTTTTATAAAAAATATACTCCCTCTCAATGTACTCTTTTATATTGAATATAGTCACACTGGAAGTACTCTTTTATTAAAAATATACTCCCTCTCAAAGTACTCTTTTATACTGAATATAATCACACAGGAAGTACTCTTTTATAAAAAATTTACTTCCTCTCAAAGTACTCTTTTATACTGAATATAATCACACAGGAAGTACTCTTTTATAAATAATATACTCCCTCTCAATGTACTCTTTTATATTGAATATAATCACACTGGAACTACTCTTTTATTTTTAATATAATCACACAGGAAGTACGCTTTTATAAAAAATATAGACCCTCTCAAAGTACTCTTTTATATTGAATATAATCACACTGGAAGTATCTGTTATAAAAAATATACTCCCTTTCAATGTACTCTTGTATACTGAATATAATCACACAGGAAATACTATTTTATTAAAAAATATACTCCCTCTCAAAGTTCTCTTTCATACTGAATATAATCACACAGGAAGTACTCTTTTATAAAAAATATACTCCCTTTCAATGTACTCTTTTATGCTGAATATAATCATACAGGAAGTACTATTTTATTGAAAAATATACTCCCTCTCAAAGTACACTTTTATGCTGAATATAATCACAGAGGAAGTACTCTTTTATAAAAAATATACTCCCTCTCAAAGTATTCTTTTATACTGAATATAAGCACACTGTAAGTACTGTTTTATAAAAAGTATACTCCCTCTCAATGTACTCTTTTATATTGAATATAATCACACTGGAAGTACTCTTTTATAAAAAATATACTCCCTCTCAAAGTACTCTTTTATATTGAATATAATCACACTGGAACTACTCTTTTATTTTTAATATAATCACACAGGAAGTACTCTTTTATAAAATATATACTCCCTCTCAAAGTACTCTTTTATACTGAATATAATCACACTGGAAGTACTCTTTTATAAAAAATATACTCTCTCTCAATGTACTCTTTTATACTGAATATAATCACACTGGATATACTCTTTTATAAAAAATAGAGTTCCTCTCAAAATACTATTTTATACTGAATATAATCACACTGGCAGTACTCTTTTGTAAAAAATATACTCCCTCTCAAAGTACTCTTTTATATTGAATATAATCACACTGGAACTACTATTTTACTTTTAATATAATCACACAGGAAGTACTCTTTTATAAAAAATATAGACCCTCTCAAAGTACTCTTTTATACTGAATATAATCACCCTAGAAGCACTCTTTTCTAAAAAATATACTCCCCCTCAAAGTCCTCTTTTATATTGAATATAATCACACTGGAACTACTCTTTTATTTTTAATATAATCACACAGGAAGTACTCTTTTATAAAAAAAATAGACCCTCTCACACTACTCTTTTATATTGAATATAATCACACTGGAAGTACTCTTTTATAAAAAGTATACTCCCTCTCAAAGTACTCTTTTATATTGAATATAATCACACTGGAAGTACTCTTTTATAAGAAATATACTCCCTCTCAAAGAACTCTTTTATATTGAATATAATCACACCGTAAATACTCTTTTATTTTTAATATAATCACACAGGAAATACTCTACTATAAAAAACATAGACCCTCACAAAGTAGTCTTTTATATTGAATATAACCACACTGGATGTAGTCTATTATAAAAAATATACTCCCTCTCAATGTACTCCTTTATACTGAATATAATCACAGAGGAAGTACTCTTTTATAAAAAATATACTCCCTCTCAAAGTACTCTTTTATACTGAATATAATAACACAGAAAGTACTATTTTATAAAAAATAAACTCCCTCTCAAAGTACTCCTTTATATTGAATATAATCACACTGGAACTACTCTTGTATTTTTAATCTAATCACACAGGTAGTACTCTTTTATAAAAAATATAGACCCTCACAAAGTACTCTTTTATATTGAATAGAATCACAGTGGAAGTACTATTTTATAAAAAATATACTCCCTCTCAAAATACTGTTTTATACTGAATATAATCACACTGGAAGTACTCTTTTATAAAAAATATACTCCCTCTCAAAGTACTCTTCTATACTGTATATAATCACACAGGAAGTACTCTTTTATAAAAAATATACTCCCTCTCAATGTACTCTTTTATATTGAATATAATCAAACAGTAAGTACTCTTTTATAAAAAATATACTCCCTCTCAAAGTACTCTTTTATACTGAATATAATCACACAGGAAGTACTCTTTTATAAATATTTACTTACTCTCAAAGTAGTCTCTTATACTGATTATAATCACACAGGAAGTACTCTTTTATAAAAAATATACTCCCTCTCAATGTTCTCTTTTATATTGAATATAGTCACACTGGAAGTACTCTTTTATTAAAAATATACTCCCTCTCAAAGTACTCTTTTATACTGAATATAATCACACAGGAAGTACTCTTTTATAAAAAATATACTTCCTCTCAAAGTACTCTTTTATACTGAATATAATCACACAGGAAGTACTCTTTTATAAATAATATACTCCCTCTCAATGTACTCTTTTATATTGAATATAATCACTCTGGAACTACTCTTTTATTTTTAATATAATCACACAGGAAGTACGCTTTTATAAAAAATATAGACCCTCTCAAAGTACTCTTTTATATTGAATATAATCACACTGGAAGTATCTTTTATAAAAAATATACTCCCTTTCAATGTACTCTTGTATACTGAATATAATCACACTGGAAGTACTCTTTTATAAAAGATATACTCCCTCTCAAAGTACTCTTTTATACTGAATATAATCACACAGGAACTGCTCTTTTATAAAAAATATACTCCCTCTCAATGTACTCTTTTATATTGAATATAATCACACTGGAAGTATCTTTTATAAAAAATATACTCCCTTTCAATGTACTCTTGTATACTGAATATAATCACACAGGAAATACTATTTTATTAAAAAATATACTCCCTCTCAAAGTTCTCTTTTATACTGAATATAATCACACTGGAAGTACTCTTTTATAAAAAATATACTCCCTCTCAAAGTACTCTTTTATATTGAATATAATCACACTCGAACTACTCTTTTAATTTTAATATAATCACGCAGGAACTACTCTATTATAAAAAACATAGACCCTCGCAAATTAGTCTTTTATATTGAATATAACCACACAGGATGTACTCTATTATAAAAATTATACTCCCTCTCAATGTACTCCTTTATACTGAATATAATCACACAGGAAGTACTATTTTATAAAAAATATACTCCCTCTCAAAGTACTCTTTTATACTGAATATAATCACACAGGAACTACTCTTTTATAAAAAATATACTCCCTCTCAAAGTACTCTTTTATATTGAATATAATCACACTGGAACTACTCTTTTATTTTTAATATAATCACACAGGAAGTACTATTTTATAAAAATATAGACCCTCACAAACTACTCTTTTATATTGAATATAATCACAGTGGAAGTACTATTTTATAAAGAATATACTCCCTCTCAAAGTACTGTTTTATACTGAATATAATCACACTGGAATACTCTTTTATAAAAAATATACTACCTCTCAAAGTACTGTTTTATACTGAATATAATCACACAGGAAGTACTCTTTTATAAATATATACTTCGTCTCAAAATACTCTTTTATACTGAATATAATCACACAGGAAGTACTCTTTCATAAAAAATATACTCCCTCTCAATGTACTCTTTTATACTGAATATAATCACACAGGAACTACTCTTTTATTTTTAATATAATCACACAGGAAGTACTCTTTTATAAAAAATATAGACCCTCTCAAAGTACTCTTTTATATTGAATATAATCACAGTGGAAGTACTCTTTTATAAAAAATATACTCCCTCTCAAAGTACTCTTTTTTACTGAATATAATGGCACTGGAAGTACTCTTTTATAAAAAATATACTCCCTCTCAATGTACTCTTTTATACTGAATATAATCACACAGGAACTACTCTTTTATTTTTAATATAATCACACAGGAATTACTCTTTTATAAAAAATATACTCCCTCTCAATCTACTCTTTTATATTGAATATAATCACAATGGAAGTACTCTTTTATAAAAAATATACTCCCTCTCAAAATACTCTTTTATATTGAATATAATCACACTGGAACTACTCTTTTATTTTTAATATAATCACACGGGAAGTACTCTTATATAAAAAATATACTCCCTCTCAAAGTACTCTTTTATATTGAATATAATCACATTGGAAGTACTCTTTTATAAAAAATATACTCCCTCTCAAAGTACTCTTTTATTTTGAATATAATCACACTGGAACTACTCTTTTATTTTTAATATAATCACACAGGATCTACTCTTTTATAAAAAATATAGACCCTCTCAAAGTACTCTTTTATATTGAATATAATCACACTGGAAATACTCCTTTATAAAAAATATACTCCCTCTCAATATACTCTTTTATATCGAATATAATCACAAAGGAAGTACTCTTTTATAAAAAATATACTCCCTCTCAATGTACTCTTTTATACTGAATATAATCACACTGGAAGTACTCTTTTATAAAAAATATACTCTCTCTCAATGTACTCTTTTATACTGAATATAATCACACTGGATATACTCTTTTATAAAAAATAGAGTCCCTCTCAAAATACTATTTTATACTGAATATAATCACACTGGAAGTACTCTTTTGTAAAAAATATACTCCCTCTCAAAGTACTCTTTTATATTGAATATAATCACACTGGAACTACTCTTTTATTTTTAATATAATCACACAGGAAATACTTTTTATAAAAAATATAGACCCTCTCAAAATACTCTTTTATATTGAATATAATCACACTGGAAGTACTCTTTTATAAAAAATATACTCCCTCTCAAACTACTCTTTTATACTGAATATAATCACACTGGAAGTACTCTTTTATAAAAGATATACTCCCTCTCAAAGTACTCTTTTATACTGAATATGATCACACAGGAACTGCTCTTTTATAAAAAATATACTCCCTCTCAATGTACTCTTTTATATTGAATATAATCACACTGGAAGTACTCTTTTATAAAAAATATACTCCCTCTCAAAGTACTCTTTTATATTGAATATAATCACACTCGAACTACTCTTTTAATTTTAATATAATCACGCAGGAACTACTCTATTATAAAAAACATAGACCCTCGCAAATTAGTCTTTTATATTGAATATAACCACACAGGATGTACTCTATTATAAAAAATATACTCCCTCTCAATGTACTCCTTTATACTGAATATAATCACACAGGAAGTACTATTTTATAAAAAATATACTCCCTCTCAAAGTACTCTTTTATACTGAATATAATCACACAGGAACTACTCTTTTATAAAAAATATACTCCCTCTCAAAGTACTCTTTTATATTGAATATAATCACACTGGAACTACTCTTTTATTTTTAATATAATCACACAGGAAGTACTATTTTATAAAAATATAGACCCTCACAAAGTACTCTTTTATATTGAATATAATCACAGTGGAAGTACTATTTTATAAAGAATATACTCCCTCTCAAAGTACTGTTTTATACTGAATATAATCACACTGGAATACTCTTTTATAAAAAATATACTCCCTCTCAAAGTACTGTTTTATACTGAATATAATCACACAGGAAGTACTCTTTTATAAATATATACTTCCTCTCAAAATACTCTTTTATACTGAATATAATCACACAGGAAGTACTTTTTCATAAAAAATATACTCCCTCTCAATGTACTCTTTTATATTGAATATATTCACACTGGAACTACTTTTATTTTTAATATAATCACACAGGGAGTACTCTTTTATAAAATATATACTCCCTCTCAAAGTACTCTTTTATACTGAATATAATCACACTGGAAGTACTCTTTTATAAAAAATATACTGCCTCTCAAAGTACTCTTTTATATTGAATATAATCAAACTGGAACTACTCTTTTATTTTTAATATAATCACACAGGAAGTAGTATTTTATAAAAAATATACTCCCCCTCAAAGTACTCTTTTTTACTGAATATAATCCCACTGGAAGTACTCTTTTATAAAAAATATACTACCTCTCAAAGTACTCTTTTATACTGAATATAATCACACAGGAACTACTCTTTTATTTTTAATATAATCACACAGGAAGTACTCTTTTATAAAAAATATACTCCCTCTCAATGTACTCTTTTATACTGAATATAATCACACTGGAAATACTCTTTTATAAAAAATATACTCCCTCTCAAAGTATTCTTTTATATTGAATATAATCACACTGGAACTACTCTTTAATTTTAAATATAGTCACACAGGAAGTATTCTTTTATCAAAAATATAGACCCACTCAAAGTACTCTTTTATACTGAATATAATAACACAGGAAATACTCTTTTATAAAAAATATAGTCCCTATCAAAATACTATTTTATACTGAATATAATCACACTGGAAGTACTCTTTTATAAAAAATATACTTCCTCTCAATGTATTCTTTTATACTGAATATAATCACACAGGAAGTACTCTTTTATAAATAATATACTCCCTCTCAATGTACTCTTTTATATTGAATTTAATCACACTGGAACTACTCTTTTATTTTTAATATAATCACACAGGAAGTACTCATTTATAAAAAATATAGACCCTCTCAAAGTACTCTTTTATATTGAATATCATCACACTGGAACTACTCTTTTATAAAAAATAGACTCCCTTTCAATATACTCTTTTATACTGAATATAATCACACAGCAAGTACTATTTTATTAAAAAATATACTCCCTATCAAAGAACTCTTTTATACTGAATATAATCACACAGGAAGTACTCTTTTATAAAAAATATACTCCGTCTCAATGTACTCTTTTATATTGAATATAATCACACAGGAAGTACTCTTTTATAAAAAATATACTCCCTTTCAATGTACTCTTTTTTACTGAATATAATCACACAGGAAGTACTATTTTATTAAAAAATATACTCCCTCTCAAAGTACTCTTTTATACTGAATATAATCACACAGGAAGTACTCTTTTATAAAAAATATACTCCCACTCAATGTACTCTTTATATTCAATATAATCACACTGGAACTACTCTTTTATAAAAAATATACTCCCTCTCAAAGTACTGTTTTATATTGAATATAATCACACTGGAACGACTTTTTATTTTTAATATAATCATACAGGAAGTACTCTTTTATAAAAAATATACTCCCTCTCAAACTACTCTTTTATACTGAATATAATCACACTGGAAGTACTCTTTTATAAAAGATATACTCCCTCTCAAAGTACTCTTTTATACTGAATATAATCACACAGGAACTGCTCTTTTATAAAAAATATACTCCCTCTCAATGTACTCTTTTATATTGAATATAATCACACTGGAAGTACTCTTTTATAAAAAATATACTCCCTCTCAAAGTACTCTTTTATATTGAATATAATCACACTCGAACTACTCTTTTAATTTTAATATAATCACGCAGGAACTACTCTATTATAAAAAACATAGACCCTCGCAAATTAGTCTTTTATATTGAATATAACCACACAGGATGTACTCTATTATAAAAAATATACTCCCTCTCAATGTACTACTTTATACTGAATATAATCACACAGGAAGTACTATTTTATAAAAAATATACTCCCTCTCAAAGTACTCTTTTATACTGAATATAATCACACAGGAACTACTCTTTTATAAAAAATATACTCCCTCTCAAAGTACTCTTTTATATTGAATATAATCACACTGGAACTACTCTTTTATTTTTAATATAATCACACAGGAAGTACTATTTTATAAAAATATAGACCCTCACAAAGTACTCTTTTATATTGAATATAATCACAGTGGAAGTACTATTTTATAAAGAATATACTCCCTCTCAAAGTACTGTTTTATACTGAATATAATCACACTGGAATACTCTTTTATAAAAAATATACTCCCTCTCAAAGTACTGTTTTATACTGAATATAATCACACAGGAAGTACTCTTTTATAAATATATACTTCCTCTCAAAATACTCTTTTATACTGAATATAATCACACAGGAAGTACTTTTTCATAAAAAATATACTCCCTCTCAATGTACTCTTTTATATTGAATATATTCACACTGGAACTACTTTTATTTTTAATATAATCACACAGGGAGTACTCTTTTATAAAATATATACTCCCTCTCAAAGTACTCTTTTATACTGAATATAATCACACTGGAAGTACTCTTTTATAAAAAATATACTGCCTCTCAAAGTACTCTTTTATATTGAATATAATCAAACTGGAACTACTCTTTTATTTTTAATATAATCACACAGGAAGTAGTATTTTATAAAAAATATACTCCCCTTCAAAGTACTCTTTTTTACTGAATATAATCCCACTGGAAGTACTCTTTTATAAAAAATATACTACCTCTCAAAGTACTCTTTTATACTGAATATAATCACACAGGAACTACTCTTTTATTTTTAATATAATCACACAGGAAGTACTCTTTTATAAAAAATATACTCCCTCTCAATGTACTCTTTTATACTGAATATAATCACACTGGAAATACTCTTTTATAAAAAATATACTCCCTCTCAAAGTATTCTTTTATATTGAATATAATCACACTGGAACTACTCTTTAATTTTAAATATAGTCACACAGGAAGTATTCTTTTATCAAAAATATAGACCCACTCAAAGTACTCTTTTATACTGAATATAATAACACAGGAAATACTCTTTTATAAAAAATATAGTCCCTATCAAAATACTATTTTATACTGAATATAATCACACTGGAAGTACTCTTTTATAAAAAATATACTTCCTCTCAATGTATTCTTTTATACTGAATATAATCACACAGGAAGTACTCTTTTATAAATAATATACTCCCTCTCAATGTACTCTTTTATATTGAATTTAATCACACTGGAACTACTCTTTTATTTTTAATATAATCACACAGGAAGTACTCATTTATAAAAAATATAGACGCTCTCAAAGTACTCTTTTATATTGAATATCATCACACTGGAACTACTCTTTTATAAAAAATATACTCCCTTTCAATATACTCTTTTATACTGAATATAATCAAACAGCAAGTACTATTTTATTAAAAAATATACTCCCTATCAAAGAACTCTTTTATACTGAATATAATCACACAGGAAGTACTCTTTTATAAAAAATATACTCCGTCTCAATGTACTCTTTCATATTGAATATAATCACACAGGAAGTACTCTTTTATAAAAAATATACTCCCTTTCAATGTACTCTTTTTTACTGAATATAATCACACAGGAAGTACTATTTTATTAAAAAATATACTCCCTCTCAAAGTACTCTTTTATACTGAATATAATCACACAGGAAGTACTCTTTTATAAAAAATATACTCCCACTCAATGTACTCTTTATATTCAATATAATCACACTGGAACTACTCTTTTATAAAAAATATACTCCCTCTCAAAGTACTGTTTTATATTGAATATAATCACACTGGAATGACTTTTTATTTTTAATATAATCATACAGGAAGTACTCTTTTATAAAATATATACTCCCTCTCAAAGTACTCTTTTATTCTGAATATAATCACACTGGAAGTACTCTTTTATAAAAAATATACTCCCTCTCAAAGTACTCTTTTATATTGAATATAATCACACTGGAACTACTCTTTTATTTCTAATATAATCACGCAGGAACTACTCTATTATAAAAAACATAGACCCTCGAAAAGTAGTCTTTTATACTGAATATAACCACACTGGATGTACTCTATTATAAAAAATATACTCCCTCTCAATGTACTCCTTTACACTGAATATAATCACACAGGAAGTACTCTTTCATAAAAAATATACTCCCTCCCAATGTACTCTTTTATACTGAATATAATCACACAGGAACTACTCTTTTATTTTTAATATAATCACACAGGAGGTACTCTTTTATAAAAAATATAGACCCTCCCAAAGTTCTCTTTTATATTGAATAGAATCACAGTGGAAGTACTATTTTATATAAAATATACTCCCTCTCAAAGTACTTTTTTTCACTGAATATAATCACACTGGAAGTACTCTTTTATAAAAAATATACTCCCTCTCAAAGTACTTTTTTATACTGAATATAATCACACAGTAACTACTCTTTTATTTTTAATATAATCACACAGGAAGTACTCTTTTATAAAAAATATACTCCCTTTCAAAGTACTCTTTTCTATTGAATATAATCACACTGGAAGTACTCTTTTATAAAAAATATACTCCCTCTCAATGTACTCTTTTATTTTGAATATAATCACACTGGAACTACTCTTTTATTTTTAATATAATCACACAGGAAGTACTCTTTTATAAAAAATATAGACCCACTCAAAGTACTCTTTTATATTAAATATAATCACACTGGAAGTTCTCCTTTATAAAAAATAAAGTCCCTCTCAATGTACTCTTTTATATTGAATATAATCACACAGGAAGTACTGTTTTATAAAAAATATACGCCCTCTCAAAGTATTCTTTTATACTGAATATAATCACACTGGAAGTACTCTTTTTTAAAAAATATACTCCCTCTCAATGTACTCTTTTATATTGAATATAATCACACAGGAAGTACTCTTTTATAAAAAATATACTCCCTCTCAAAGTACTCTTTTATACTGAATATAATCACACAGGAAGTACTCTTTTATAAATATATATTTCCTCTCAAAGTACTCTATAAAACTGAATATAATCACACAGGAAGTACTCTTTTATAAAAAATATACTCCCTCTAAATGTGCTCTTTTATATTGAATATAATCACACTGGAAGTACTCTTTTATTAAAAATATACTCCCTCTCAAAGTACTCTTTTATACTGAATATAATCGCACAGCAAGTAATCTTTTATAAAAAATATACTTCCTCTCAAAGTACTCTTTTATACTGAATATAATCACACAGCAAGTACTCTTTTATAAATAATATACTCCCTCTCAATGTACTCTTTTATAATGAATATAATCATACGGGAACTACTCTTTTATTTTTAATATAATCACACAGGAAGAACTGTTTTATAAAAAATATAGACCCTCTCAAAGTACTCTTTTATATTGAATATAATCACAGTGGAAGTACTATTATACAAAAAATATACTCCCTCTCAAAGTACTCTTTTTTATTGAATATAATCACACTGGAAGTACTCTTTTATAAAAAAAATATTCTCCCTCACAAAGTACTCTTTTATACTGAATATAATCACACAGGAACTACTCTTTTATTTTAAAGATAATCACACAGGAAGTACTCTTTTATAAAAAATACACTCCCTCTTAATGTACTCTTTTATATTGAATATAATCACACTGGAAGTACTCTTTTATAAAAAATATACTCCCTCTCAAAGTACTCTTTTATATTGAATATAATCACACTGGAACTACTCTTTCTTTTTTAATATAATCACAAGAGGAAACACTCTTTTATAAAAAAATATACTCCCTCTCAAAGTACTCTTTTATATTGAATATAATCACACTGGAAGTACTCTTTTATAAAAAATATACTCCCTCTCAAAGTATTCATTTATTTTGAATATAATCACACTGGAACTACTGTTTTATTTTTAATATAATCACACAGGATGTACTCTTATATAAAAAATTTAGACCCTCTCAAAGTACTCTTTTATATTGAATATAATCACACTGGAAGTACTCCTTTATAAAAAATATACTCCCTCTCATTGTACTCTTTTATATTGAATATAATCACAGAGGAAGTACTCTTTTATAAAAAATATACTCCCTCTCAATGTACGCTTTTATACTGAATATAATCACACTGGAACTGCTCTTTTATAAAAAATATACTCCCTCTCAATGTACTCATTTATACTGAATATAAACACACTGGAAATACTCTTTTATAAATAATTTACTCCCTATCAAATTACTCTTTTATATTGAATATAATCACACTGGAACTACTCTTTTATTTTAATATA